>NW_006399869.1:5893950-5903382 GCF_000299155.1 Elephantulus edwardii | reverse complement strand
GTACCACGACCCCTTCTAAACCCAGCCTGGACTTCTGGCAGTTCTCTGCTGATCCAGTCATTTTTGGATAATCTTCAGTAGAATCTTGCTTGCATGTAAAATCAATGATATTGTTCTGTAGTTTCTACACTCAGTTGGCTCACCAAGTTGTGCCAAGAAATCTGGAGGACAACCACTTGGCCAACCGACTGGAAGAGGTCTATATTTATTCCCATCCCAAAGAAGGGCGACCCAACTGAGTCTTGGCAGTGCTTTAATATGAAATCAAACATGAGAGTGTCACTAGACTTGAAGTATATAGTGTGCCTTCGAAGAGGTAGAAACTGGTCATATCATTCAAGACGTTGTCCATAGTATTCCTAAATACTCAAGGCTTCAATTCATATTATTTTATTTCTTTCAGTTTGAGACATGCTGAGTGAGTTCCTCCCTTTTTACACTCCAATTCTATGTCTCTGCACATTCTGTTATTACATTTTTCTTTGTGTTCCCTAACTGCTCTTTGAAATTTTGCATTCTACTATTTATTTCCTTTGCTGTTATCCGAGGTGACCTTGCCCAATGATGCCTTCCCCTCCCTCTCTGGCCGGGTTTTGCTGTGTCTGACCTAGAAGACGACTCCTTATGCATCAGAGAGTTGGACAATGACTAGGGAGGACAGAAGGAGAGTGGATGCTGTTGAGCTGTGGTGCTGGAGAAGGGTACTGAATGTACCCTGGACTGCCAGGAAAACAAACGGATTTGTCTTGGAGAGGATTAAACCAAGCTACTCCTTGGAGGCAAGGATTCTGGGGCTTCGTCTGACATACTTTGGACATGTTGCCAGGAGGCACGGGTCCTTGGAGAGGGACATCATGCTTGGGAGGGTTGAGGGACAACGCAGGAGGGGAAGACCCTCTATGAGATGGATTGATTCGGTGACTGGGATAATAGGGATGGGTGTGTCAGAGGCAGTGCGGTTGGCTCAGGATAGAGCAGGGTTTAGGGCTGTTGTGCATAGGGTCTCTATGAGTCGGAAACGACTCGACAGCACATAACAACAACAACAACAACTATTTATTTCGGCATTTCTTCCTTTTCTTTTTTTTTGTTTGTTTGTTTTTGCTCCTATACGTCCCTGTACAATTTTTGGGGTTTCTCCTAACATCCATTTTTGGTCTTTTCCCCTCCTCTGTCATGTTAGAGTGACAGTAAGCTCTCTCTTCATGGATGGTATCCTTAATCTCATCACTCAGCTCATCTGACCTTCAATCGCTGTTGTTCCATCTCCACATTTATTCTTAAAATGATTTTTACAATAGGATAATCTCAAGATCATGTTTTGGTTCTCATGGACTTGTTTTCATTTTTTTCAGCTTCAATTTAAACTCACATCTGAATAATTGATGGTCTGTTCCACAGTGAGCAATGGTCTGTTTTGACTGTTGATGTTGACCTTTTCCAACTATTTCTTCCTTCCACAGCTGTAATCAATCTGATTCCTATGCAGTCCCTCTGGTGAGGTCTATTTGTAAAATCGCCACTTGTGTTTTTATAAAAAAAGATTTTTTAAATAATTTATTTGAGATTAATAAATCATAGAGTATACACAATTTGATCACTCTTTATTGATTCCAACTTTTGCATCCCAATCACCAATTGTTATTAATAAATCTTGACTGACCATATGGTCTATTTCAGATAGCAAATTTTGTTTAAAAATCTTCAATATTCTCTTTGGTTTTAGCTGTAGAAGCATACATTTAAAGAATACATACAGGTCTTCATTGTATGCATTAAGATAATATCTTATCAACTACAACATATACTTCAGGATAGTACTTGAAATTGACTTTGTTCGTAACTATGAATGCAATACCATTCTTATTCTGTTTTTCCTTCCCAGTATGTTATACCATGTGATTGTCTTATTGAAATTGGTCAAACCATTTTATATTCATATAACTAAAGCCTAGATTGAAGATGTTCATGTGTCCTATTTAATTTTTCACAGTTTTTAGTTTTCCAACATTTATACACTCTGTACATTCCATGTTCCAACTCTTAAATAATATTTGCAGCTTTTTCTCTTCATTTTTATTGACTTCCACTCTGGACTCCATTTATTTTTGTTTTTCTTTCTAAACTTATTATATTTTGTGTGTGTATCGTAAGATCTGATCCGACTGGTACAGGAGGAGATTACTCTTCTCTAGCAGAGCATTTGGTGGATTTGAACTGAGTGACTCTGGGAATGCAGTGCACTTTCTTGCCACTAGGCCACCAGAGATCCCTGGACTCTATTTCTAATTATATGTTCAATTTTTCTTTATTGTTCATAGGGCTTCCAGAGACCTGTTAGTTCAGAAGTGGAACGTAAATTCTTTCTCATCTATTTTAGTCTTGGAGCTCCACTGAAAACTTGTCTACCTTGGGTAACTCCTCTGCCATTTGAAACACCATTGGCACAGCTTTCAAAAGCTAAGTACAGTAAACTGACAGACAAGTGCTGTGCTGACTGGGACACTGATAAAGGAACAAGAATATGGATATCAAAGATGCAAAGTCATTAGATATATGCAGATCAATTACTCAATGCAAAAACCTGACAGCTAAGTCTCACAAATTAGCTTTCATGTTGAGTACCAGGTACCACCTCTAAGGGTAAGTTTTTTTCTCTCTGACGGTTCTGAAGAATGATCCTTGTCTCTGAGCTTCTCTTTCAATACTTACGGATGCTATGGACAAAATCTTGAATGATCCATTACAAGATGGAGGAATTATACAGAATCACTCTACCAAAAAGAATTGTCTGACAACGAATTATCTCAGGAAATATCATTTGATAGAGAGCCAGTGATAATGAAGGGAGAAATTCAGGCTGTACTACAGTATTGTAAAAAAAGTCCCTATAAATTGATAAAAGACCAATTAAAAGGTTTCAAATGACAGATGCAGCCTTGGATGTGTTCACTAGTCTTTATCAGGTAATTTGGAGGGCAGCTGCCTGGCTGACTGACTGGGAAAGGTCAATGATTGCTTCCATTTCCAACAGAATCTAGAAATTATGAAACAATGTAATTTAATGTCCTATTCAAGCAAAATACTCCTGAGAATCACTAAAAAATCACTACAATAGCTCATGGACAGAGAACTTCCATACATTCAGCTGCATCTAAAAGAGGCCGTGGCCTCAGGAATCTCATTGATGATGCCCAGTGGATCCTGACTGAAAGCAAAGAATACCAGGATAACGCCTATTTCTGATTTATGAACTATGAAAAAAATTTGACTGTGTGGATTTTAACAAAGTATGGAAAATACTGAAAAAAAAATGAAAGTCCCAGATCACTTAATTTTGCTCATGTGAAATATATGCCTAAACCAAGAGTCTGTTGTGAAAACAGAGCAGGGGATTACTGCATGGTTTAAGATTAGGACAGGTGTACATCAGGGCTGTATTCTTTCTTTATATGTTTTTAGTCTATATGTTGAGCAAGCTACTAAGGAAACTGAATTCTATGATGAACAATGTGACATCAGAATTGAAGGAAGTCTCATCAATAACCATCTTTACGTAGATTACACAACCTTGCTTGTTGAATGTGAGCACTTGAAGCACTTGTTGCAGAAGATCAATCAATGCAGCCTTCAGTATGGATTGTATCTCAATGTCACAAAAACTAAGGTAAATAATCCAAATGAAAAATGGGCACAGGATATGAACTGATACGTCACCAAAGAAGACGTTAAGATGGTGAACAAGCACATGAAGAAATGTTCAAAATCCTAGCTCTAAGAGAGATGCAAATCAAAACAACTATGAGATATCATCTAACCCCGGTAAGAATAGCAAAATTTAACAGAACAGTAAACATCACATGCTAGCAAGGTTGTGGAGAAACTGGAACCCTTATTCTCTGTTGGCGGGAGTGTAAAATGGTTGCAACCAACATAGAAGACAGTATGGCACTTTCTCAAAAAGTTGCAAATAGAAATACCATTAGACCCAGAAATTCCACTACAGGGAATAAACCCTAAAGAAACCATAACCACCATCTAAGCAGACATATGCACACCTACATTTCTTGTGGCTTTCTTCACAATAGCCAAGAGCTGGAAGCAATTCAAGTGCTCATCAACAAAAAAATGGATAGAGAAGCTCTGGTATAGTCACACAATGGAATAATATGCTGCATTAGAAAAACAATATTATTCAAAATGTGTGACCCTAGAGGACATTATGCTGAGTGAAATATCTCAGTCACAGGACAAATATTGTATAGGTCCACTGTTGTAAAACGGGACTGACATTGGGTTTGTGGGGAGAGTGAGAAAGATGGAATAAATAATGTATACTGCATTGAAACAGATGTTTGAAAGGGATATATGGTTAGGTATTATTGTTATGATAGGAGTACAGAATGAAGGCTGCACAGTGGAGTGGACTTGGGGGAAGAAATTGTTAAACAATGAAAGAATTTTTCTTTTACTTTTCAAAGAGAAGAGCATATTGGGGGTACGAGGTGGACAGAGAAGAAAGTGCAACAATGAGTCAATGGAAACCCTAAATCTCTGTAAACTTTCATTAAAATTAGTAAACCCCCATACAAAAAATCCTCATCACTGGAACTATAGGCAGCATCAAATGAATGGAAAAAGGATTAAAATTGCCAACAATTTCATCTTACTAGAATCCACAATCAATAGACTTGTTTCCAGCCGCTAGAAGATCAGGACACCTACTGCACTGGGAAACTTTATAGTACAGATCTCTCCAAATTATTCAGAAATATGATGTCATTTGAGAACGAAAGTGAGCCTGACTCAGGACATGATCTTTTCAATCACTTGGTATGTGTCTGAGAGTTGGACAATGAATAAGAATATAAAGAATTGATGTTATTTTTAACTTTGGGGTTGAAGAAGAGTACTGAGCACCCCATGGACTGACAAAATAATAGATAAATCTTAGAGAAAATGCAGTCAGAGTGTTCCTTGAAAGCAAAGATGATGAGGGTTAGGCTCATATACTTTGGGAAGGTTGCTATAAGAGATTAATCCTTGGTAAGGAACATTATGCTTGAGGAGGAGAAGAGAATGTGAAAGAGAGGAGGACCCTCAGCCAAGTAGGTTGAAACATTGATGGTGCTTGAATGTGTCAAAGGCTGTGAGGATGGCACGGGATCAACAGTGGTCAGATTCATAGGGTCTCGATGAGTTATACTTGACTTGAGGCACCTAACAACAACCACCACAACTGGTAGCTAGCTATAAAAATATACTGTATTTCTTGAAGTGATTTTAATTATTTAATATTTTCCCTATGATAATGATTATTGTTGTTGTGTACCATCAAGTTTAAACCGACCCATAGCTGATCCCCCATCAGGTTTCCAGGTAATTAGCTACACAGTAGGAGATTGCCCATCTTTCTCCAGCAGAGGAGCTGGTGGATTTGAACTGCCTGCCTTCTGGATTGCAACGCAACTTCTTGCCACAAGGCTACCAGTACTCCCTATTAATGACTACTGTAGATTAATCTTCTTTACTAAAACATGAATGCTATGAAGTTGTAGGATAAGCTTAATAGGACAAGCAGGATGACAGCCAATTTTCTTCACTGAGTTAGATTGGTCAAGAAAATAAAAACCTGAGTTTTGAAGTAGCACCTGTGCATTCAACTCTGTGACTAAAATTGATCCTCATAGTCATTTAATATGCAACAAGTTACTCAAATTTTATCTTTTAAAGGGGAAAAATAATGAAGCCAAAAATGCCTTTGCAAATAAATAGAAGTTCATTGATCACTAATAGAAAATATTACATAAATGATATATTTACAAAGTCACAACAATAGTAAGATTAAATAAAATGAGGCCATTTAAACAGTTCAAAGATGTGTTGACCAGGTTGCAGTCCAAGAGGTCATCACAGTCTCATAAGTCAGATTTTCCTTCAGCAAATAGAAAAGAATTTCAGTTTCTCCTAGTAAAGCAAGATCTTTATGACCTTACAGGAAACCTTGACCTTATACTGAGAGCATAATACATTTGTCACAGAAAATAAAATTAGAGAAAAAGACAAAAGTCACCATTCTATTGAAGTCAGGAGTTTCTTAAATAAAGCAGCTATAGTGAATAAATATTCTTTAGGCTAATTCCTTAGTATAGATTACACACAATCCAAGAAAACAACAAACATAGTATCATTGAAAACAGTTTACAAACAGTAAACACAATTTGCTGAAGAACCATAGTTGAAAGCAATATTATTTGTGAACAGAGATTAAGGATACCTGATGAGTTAAATTACAATTAGAAATTGGAAATATGCAAATGTAAATGAAAACTTTTTAAAAAACTTTTTAAGATGCCTTTTTCTTTCACTCTCTCTGGAATAATATGTCTAGTTTCTGCTTTCTTGCCTTAAGGATTATGAGAGTATCTGGGATTTATTTCCAGAAATGCTAATATTTTTTTGTTTTCATTTTCTCAATGATGTGAAAACACAGCTGGGGAATTAAATGCAAATGCAAAATTTTCCTTAGGAAGACTCTTTTTACTCTTGTCAAATCCTCTTGCTTCTATTTGTTTTAATGATGAATCCTACTCCGTATTTGTTATTAAGTTTTAATTAATTCACATAAATTTGATTTTGAATGAATAAAGGTTATTCTTATCTCTAAAGTCATTATATTTCAATATTATTCTTCCACCTTACAGATGAACATCTTTTGTTGTTAAAATCACATACATTAGGTATTTTTAAAAATTCATTTATTTTATGTGCTTTTCCCTACACATACTTTTAATAGCTTTTTATATTCAGATGTATTTAAATTGAAATGATGTATTTCTTTATAGTGGCAATGATCCTCTCTCTATATGCAGAACAAATGCCAGTGGCACTTAACTGGCTAATTCCTGATCTATCTGATTTCCATTTTAATTATTTTTCAGTCTTTATTCACTTAAATATATTGAGTTATATTTCTAGTCAAACTATTTTTAATGACACATCTCATAAGGCATGATTAATTGGCTTTCAAACTAGTGTCATTAGAAGGAGACCATGGAAGAATATCAATTATATTAGACTGCTGGCTTGCCACTGAGAAGTCTAGGCCCTAAAGTAATTTTGTTGTTAAGTGTCATATATTCCACTTCGTCCAACCACAAACGAATAGATTGAGAGGTTACCCAATGGAATACTACGTAGTAGCCAGGAGCAATAACTTTGTAAATTATTACCTAACTTGGGAGGGACTGAACAGCATTATGCTGAGTGAACTAACTCATTTCCCAACAAGAAATATGGTATAAAACAATTATTGTAGAATGAGTATAAGGATTCAAGATGGGTGGGAGTGGTTGGAAGCAGTGGGTTGTGGATGTGCAGGGGGAGGTGGGGATTAATCATGGAGTTGTACATTTTGATGGGTTGAGGGGGTGAGGGAAATGGAAAGAGTTAATTATTGGAGACAATGTATTGAAATTTTGTAAATAAACTAATAAAAAATTAATAAAACAAACAAACGACAATATATTTGAATCTCATCCTATCCTGCTCCATCCTAGTGATTTCTGTCATGATAGTTAAGGTCATTTCGGTATTCACTGGCAATTCACTCTGTTGAGAGACTTCTTCTCTTTGGTCAACCCTATACCTTTTCCTACATTATGTCTCTCTCCAAGGACTAGTTAATCCTGAAAATGCATCCATAGTAAGCGAGATGAAGTTTTACCATCCTTGCCTCTAAGGCAACCCCAAGTTGCACTTTCTGCCAGATATATGTGTTTGTTATTTTGACAGTTTATGGTGCATTTAATAGTTTTCACCAACACCACAATTGAAAGGCACTGGAGAAAAAGGAACAGAAGCATGGTGAGCTCAATTCCAAGTAAGCTCCCTCAGAGATAAAACTCTTAGCATCCCAGGGATAGAAGCAGAGAAAGTTACCTCCTCAGAGGACCATAGCCACGCAGAATGTTGCTGCAGGGGAAGAGAAAGAAGCACAGAGAGCTCAACTGGACAATAGGACCAGAGACCAGAGAGGAAGTGCCTTAGGCAGGGTGAGTTGCCCTTTCTTTCCCTACTAAAGTATGAAGTACTCCATAACGTTTCAATCTCTATGTACAACAAATCATCTGGGAAGCTGACTCTATAAGGAGCAATGTGGCATCAGGATTGGAGGAAGACTTATCAACAAACTACTTTATGTAGATGACCCAAACTTGCTCGCTGAAATTGAGGCGGACCTGAGTTACTTGCTGAAGAAGGGTAAGGACTTCAGCCTTCAATATGTATTAAAGTTCAACATCAAGAAAACCAAGATTCTCACCCCCAGGCCAATTGGAAGCATCATGATAGATGATGAAGACATTGAGATTGTAAACAGCTTCTGTTTGTTTGGCTCCACAATCAACACTCTTAATACCAGCAGCCAGAACACCAAAAGACTGAGAAAATCTGCTGTAAAGGACTTCTCCAGAGTAATTGGTACATTATAAAGAAGTATGACATGCATATTATTGGAACTGTAAAAGAGGAAGAAGCAATAACAGGCACTTTGAAATTTGTGGAAGAATTACCAGAAGATAACTTTGTACATTTCATGAAAAGTGAGAGTACATACACACAAGAAGTTGAGCAAACCCTATACAGAATAGATTGCATAAGAAAGAAAAAAGTCAAGGCATATTAAAATCACATTGCAAATAAGATATGAAAGGGGTGATGTCACAATATAACTAACTGAAAAAAATGATTAATAATGGAATTTTATGAAATACTATACTTAAACAGATATGAAAACCTAGAGGAAATGGAAAAATACTTAGAAACTCACAACCCACCCAAACTGACACAGAGTGGAGAATAATACCTAAACAGACCCATTGCAAAAGAATAAATTGAACATATAAAAAAAAAATTTAAAAAGCCCTGAACCATATGGTTTAACTGGTGAATTTTACATAAAACTCAGAGAAGAGCTCTTACTAATTCTACATAAAGTATTTCAGAAAATAGAACAAGATTAAATACTCCCAGACCCATTTTTTTAAGCAAAACTATTCCTGATACCAAAATCAGTTGAAGACACTACCAAAATTGAAACATATAGACCAATATCTCTCATAAACATAATGCAAATATCCTCAACAAAATCCTAGCCAATATATTCCAACAGTATGTTAAAAAATAATTTTTCATGAACAAATGAGATTCATAACAAATATGCAAAGATGGTTCCACATAAGAAAAATTAATTTGAAAAATTTGGGAATAAATTTAACTAGAGACATAAAAAATCCTATACAAAGAAAATGACAAAGCGTTATTGCAAGAACCAAAAAGAGACCATGCTTATTGATGTTGTTGTTGTACATGTCATCAAGTTGCCTGTGACTCACAGCAACTCTAGGTACAACAGCTCTAAATCCTGCTCTA
>NW_006399869.1:5887152-5893345 GCF_000299155.1 Elephantulus edwardii | reverse complement strand
GATTCAAGTCCTCCTCAGTTTCAGCAAGCAAGCAAGGTTGTGTCATCTGAATAATGCAGACTATTGATGAATCTTCCTCCAATCCTGATGCCACATTTCTCCTCATACAGTTGAGTCTCCTGGATAATCTGCTCTGCATATAGATTGAAAGGGTATGGAGACAGGACATATCCCTGGCATACAACCTTCTGAATTTTGAACAATAGAATTTTTCCTTGCTTTGTTCTGATGACTACCTCCTAGTCCAAGTATAGGTTTTGCATTAGGAAGACTTCATATCTTGAAAATCACAATTCTACCTAAGACAATCTACAAGTTCAATTCAATCCCAATATAGATACAAATTTTATTCTTGAATAAGATGGAGAAAACAATTTCCAGATTGTTTTATAATGGAAAGTGACGTTGAATAATGAAAACATTACTAAAAAAAGAAATGAAGGAGGCATTACACTCCCTGATCCCAAATCCTATTACTCAACTTTGCTGTGGTCGTCAAGATAGTATGGTACTGATACAGTAACAGACACATATATCAATGGAATATAATTGAGAATCCAGAATTTTTAACTCATATACTTATATAATCAACTGATTTTTTACAAGGGGACAAATCAATTAAGTGGGAAAGGGACAGCCTTTTTACCAAATGATGTTGGAAAAATCAGAAAGCTCACACTATTTTAAAAAACAAAGTCAAGATAGATCAGGAACCAAGGAGTAAAACTAAAGACTATAAAATTAGTAATAAAAGAACAGCGAACTACTCTAGCAGCCCTAATCTAGAGCATGAACAGACTTCCTAGCTTAATTAAAAAACCTGTAAACAGGAAAGAATCCATCAATGGATCCTACTAAAAATCAATTCCTTATTGATCAACAACAGGGTGAAAAATAAACCTCACAGACTGGGGGAAAAATTGGCAATGACATCTGATAAGGGATTCATATCTAAGATTTATAGAATATTCTAGCACCTCAACAAGAAAATGGTAATAAACCATTTTGCAAAATAGGCACAAGCTATGATTATACACCTCAACAATTAAGAAATCCAGATGTCAAACAAATATAGGAAAACATGTAAAAATACCTAGCTATCAGAGACATGCAAGTCAAAAACTACAAGGTTATCATCTCACCTCAGTAATAACTTCAATTTCACAGGGAATGACACAACAAATGGTGGTGAGATTGTAGAAAGTTTGGAACTCTCATTCAATACTAGTGAAAATTTACATCCACTGTGGAAAATGGTGTGGCACTTTCTCAAAAAGCTGGAAATAGAAATACCGTTCGATCCAACAATTCCACTATTGTAACTCTACCCAGAGAAACTAGAGTCAAACCTCAAACAGATGTAGGCACATCCCAGCTTATTGCTGCATTATTCACACTTTCAAAGAGGTGGAAGCATCCCAACTGCCCATTAATGAACAAATGGAAATAAAAACAGTGATATACTCAAACAATGGAATCTTATGCAGCATTGAAAAACAATGAACTCGTAAGACACTAAACAACATGGCTGAGCCTGGGAGATATTATGCTGTGTGAAATACTTTTGTCAAAAAGGACACTTACTATACAACACTACTATTATGAAATAGGACTAACATGGGGGTTGGAGGGAGAATTAAAAAGAGTGGATGGATAAGGAACACTGCATTGGAAGTTTAGGGAAAGAACTACTAGGCATATATATGCCAATAATCCGGAATAAAGGGTGCATTGCAAAGTGGACTGGAGGGTGAGGAGAATGAGGGAAAGAGAGTAAAATGTGCAACATTTAATGAATAAAATCTCAACTTTCTGTAAACTTCTGTTAAAATTAAAATAAATAAAAAAGAAAGGGAAAAAGCATCAGGTCTTCTTTTGTCTCCCTATTTTCTCCAACTTTTGTATGGTTAGGAAGCAATTAAACTATCATGACTTGGATCAGATGCATGTGAGCCTTTAAACTGACAATCTTGATTTAGCTTTTAGAGAGGTCCTTGACACATATTTTTCCATTGTAGCAAATCTTGGTTTCTTAACTGCTACTACAATTGGAACAACAATTAATTTTTGAGAAGGAGATGAAATCAGTAAATTTCAAGTTCTATTGTGGCATCCACTTCCTAAACAACATGCCTCTGGAAACTATGAACTTTGAGAAATGACAATAGTTATAGATAGGCTTCAAGTTTTTTGTTCATAGGGTCACTATGAGTCATGCTATACTCGAAGGCAATCAACAACAATAACAACATTTTGAAATACAATTTTGTGAGTGATAGGATATTACACAAGGAAGACCTGTAAGTAGGACTATTTTTCAACTATATATTCCTACAGCAGAAAGCCAAAAATGAGAAAATTTAAAATTGTTACCAAATCTTGCAGGGTGAAATTAACCAAACATGTAAACAAAATGTGTTAAATGACAATTGGTGATGGAAAAACAAGAGTTGGAAACAATGAAGATGAATAGTAATCAGAAAGTATAGAATTGGTGTCAGAAATGAGGCTGGAAATGGGATAATCAAATTTTGCATGTTCAATGATTTATTCATTTCAAATACCTTTCTTTATATTTTTTAAGTTTAAAAAGGTATTCATTATTGAACATTTTCTCTCCTCCTACCCTTTCTCTACTCATGCCCCACAATGCCCCCCTTATTCCAAACTCTTCTCATGCATATAATGTATAATCATATACTTCTTTCAAATAGTTTTTCCCCTTATTTGTTTCAATGCAGTGTCCATTATCTATCCACACCTTCCCCATTCCATCTCCAACACCCCTCGTGACTGCCCTGTTTCAGAACAGCAGTGTTTATCCTTTTGTGACTGAGATATCTCACTTGGCATAATGCCCTCAAGGCTCCCCCATGTTGTGTAACTTTTTGTTATTTCATACTTTTTCAATGCTTCATAATACCCCATTGTGTAGATATACCATAGTTTTCTATCCATCCATTTCTTAATGGATATTTAGATTGCCTCCATCTCTTTGCTATCATGAATAATGCAGTAATAAATACGGATGTTCATTCGTTTGAGTTGTGGCTCTAGTTTCGTTAGCATATATTCCTAGAAGAATTGCTGGATCAAAGGACATATCTATTTCCAATTTTCTGAGAAAGTATCATACCTTATAGTTGTTGTACTGATAGTGGTTGTACTGATTTACATTCCTACTAGCAGTGAGTAAGAGCTCCAATCTCTGGAATCAGTTAAGTGGAAAAGAACAGTCTTTTTAACAAATGGTGCTGGCAGAATTGTAAAACCATCTGCAGAAAACTTCAGCAAGACCCAAACCTAACACTTTAAACAAAAACCAACTCCAGGTGAATCAAAGACCTAGAAATGAAACCAAAGAATATAAAATTCATCAAAGAAAATTTAGAAAGCACTTTAGAAGCCTTAATCCACAGTAAGAACACTATTCCAAGCATAATGAAAAACCTACAAACAGGAGAAAATAAAATAGAGTAATCAGACCTTCTTAGAATCAAAGCCCTATGTTGTTGTTGACTGCTGTGAAGCAAAACTCATAGCGACTCTACGAACAAAAGATCTGAGCCCTGTTTTATGACTATTGCTGTTTCTCACAGTATTAATTTTCTAAAGGCATGTTGTTTAGGAAGTGAATGCCACTTCTGCTTCCAAACCTGTCTTAATCTGTCCACCATACGTACAAATTATGACATTTGACACAGTAGTAGCTGAGGATTCATCATACCAGCAACCCCAGGTTATTTTAGTACAGCCAATTGACCCAAATCCCTATAAAAATATTTTTTTTTAAAAAAAAAAGCTGCAACAGAGCATAAGAGACGCCCATAGATTGGGGGAAAATATTTGGTAATGGCATATCCGACAAGGGACTTATATATAAAATTTATAGAATGCTCTTGAAACTTGACAAGCAAACTGTAATCTTTCCAAACACAGAATGGACTCAAGATATGAACAAACGCTTCACCAGAAAAAAATTCAGATGACAAACAGACACATGAAGAAATGTTCAAAATCTCTAGTTAATGGAGAGATGCAATCCAAAACAAACATGAGGAAACAGAGGGGTGAGGATATGTGTGTGTGGGATTAATCATAGGTTTGTACAATTTCATAGGTGGGGGATGAAGGAAACTGGAAGAATTTAGTGTTAAAACAATGTATTCAAATTTTGTAAATAAATTAGTAGAAATTAAAGAAAGAAAGAAATAGTTATTAACAATAATAATAAAAACAACTATGAGATACCATCTCATCCCATCAACAATAGCAAAGTTCAACAGAGTGGCAAACAACAAATGCTGATGAGGTTATGGAGAGATTGGGAAGTTACTTATACCTTTTAAAAAAACAACAGACCAAAACCCATTATCAGTGACTCCACACACGGACCTCACCTGATGGACAACATACTAGTCAGACTAACTATATTTGTGGAAGGAATCTTTGGAGAAGCATAATATCACAGTTAATATTGGGCCAGCATGGCCTGTGGATCAGACTTTCAATTACTCATGTTCAAGTTCAAATTGAGGCCAGAGAAAATTAAAACTAGACCATAAGAACAAAAATATGATCTTGAGTTTATCCTACCTGAGTTTCAAAATTATCTTAAGAATAGATTTGAAGCATTTTAAAAAAATGACTGGAGATCAGATGAATTTTAGGATGACATCAAGAGTATCATTCATGAAGAGAGCATACTAAAACAGGAGAAAGAAGAGATTCTGAAAATTGCACTAGAGCATCAAAAAATATATATGCTGAATATATATTGAAGCATAGAACAAAGTATTATAATGGAATATGCACTGAGCTGGAATCAGAGGATAAAAAATGAAGAACTCACTCTGTATTTCTCAATCAAGAGTCATAATACTGAAAGATCACAAAGATTCTCACCACTGGCCCAAGTGGCAGCATCATGATAGATAAAAAAGAGATTGAGGTTGTTAACAGTTTCAGTTTGCTTGTAGCACCAGCAGTCAGGAAAGAAAAAGACAAATTGAATTTGGAAAATCTGCTGTCAGGGACCTCTCCAATACTGAGGACCAAAAATGTCAAGCTAGATACTAAGGTGTAGCTGATCCAGGCCATGATCTTCACAATTATTTGCTATGTATTAGAAAACTGGACAAGGAATAAGGATTTTGAGCATACCATATACAGTCAAGAAAACAAATAGGTCTGTCTTGGAGAGGGTGAAATCAAGTTTCTCCTTGAAGGCTAGGATTTTGAAGCTCCTTCTCACATACTTTGGTCACAGGCCAGAAGGGACTGGTCCTTGGAGAAGGTCATCATCTTTGGAAGGGTGGATGGACAGTACAGAAAATTAAGAAGACCTCAAATGAGATGGTTTGATACAGTAACTGAGGCAATAAGGGTAGGTGTGTCAGAGCCAGTGAGACTGGCTTAGGATAGGGCAGGGTTCAGAGCTGTTGTACTTAGGGTTGCTGTGAGTTGCAGGCCACTCGACAGCACAATACAACACAACAAAACAACATGGGTAATATATTGAATGATCCAAAAAGCATCAAAATAAAAGGGAGGGGATACACAGAGTCATTGTACAAAAAAAAATGATGGACACTGAAAAATTTAGCATATGAGCAGGAGCCAGTGATAATGAAGGAGAAAGTAGAAGCTGCACTGAAGGCATTGGTAAAAAATTAGGCACCAGGAATTGATGAGATAGCAATTACTCGGTTTATGCTAGGAAATTTGGAGGACAGTTGTCTTGCCAATGGAATGGAATAATTCCATATTTGTTCCCATTCATAAGAGGTTGCCCAACAGAATGTGGAAATTATCGAGCAATATAATTAATATCACATGCAAGCAAAATACTGTTGAAAATTATTAAAAAATGTCTAGAATAGTACATAGATAGGGAACTGCCAGAAGTTCAAGCAGTACTTAGAAGAGAGTGTGGCACCAAGGATATTGTTGTTGGTGTTAGATGGATCCTCGCTGAGAGTAAAGGATGTCAGAGGAACCTCTATTGTGCTTTATTGACTATACAAAGATATTTGACTGTGTGAATTGAACTAGTTATGGCTGCCATCGAGAAGAATGTTCCCAGAGCATTCAATGAAGCTCATGCAAAACCCATACATAGACCAAGAGGCTGGTGGTTTGAACAGAGCAAGGAAACACTATCTGGTTTAAAACTAATAAAAGTGTGTGTCAG
>NW_006399869.1:5858319-5886842 GCF_000299155.1 Elephantulus edwardii | reverse complement strand
AAGAAAACAAAAATTCTTACCACTGGACCAATAGGCAACATCATGATAAATAGAGAAAAGATTGGAACTGTCAAAAATAACTTAGATCCACAATCAACATTCTTAGTACCAATAGTCAGGAAATTAGGATACTTATTGCATTGGAAAAGTCTACATTCACAGAAATCTCCAAATTATTGTAGAGTAATGATTCAGTTTGAGGACTAAAGTGCATCACTCAGGTCATGGTCTTTTTGATCACTTATTTTCCATCTGAGAGCTGGAGAGTGAATATGGACGACAGAAGAAGATTTTATGTCTTTAAGTTGTGGTGTTAGAAAAGAGTACTAGACATCTCATGAACTGTCAAAGTACAATCAAATATGTCTGGAAGAAAGTGTAGCCAGAGCACTTCTTGGAGGCAAAAATGATAAAGCTTTGTTACACATACATCAGGTATGTTGCTAGGAGAGGCTATGCTTGGAGAGGTCATTATGCTTGGAAAGACAGAGGATTGGTGAAGGAAAGGAAGACCCTCAACCAGGTGGATTGACACAGTGACTGTTACAATGGGTTCTAATTTATCAAGAAGTATAAGAATGGCACAGGCTAGGATAGGGTTCAGATTTGGCACCTAACAACAACCAAAACTACCATGGGTATTGGTTATTGATCTCAGTAAGATGAAATTGCTGATAGATTCAGTCTTTTCTTTATTAATTATTTTTGGTTGTGAGAATTTTTTTTCTTTTCTTGACATTGAGACATTCATATTGAAGGCTATATTCATTAATCTTAGCAGTGAATTTTTCATGTTTTCTTCACTTAGTGTAACCCAGATTGTCATCAGCATCACAGGTTATTTATGAGTTTTCCTCCAATTTAACATCCTTTATTCAGTCCAGTTTTGTATACCACAGAGTCAGAACTGACCCATAAATGACCCTCTGGTGGGTTTTCAGAGGCTATTAATCACACAGGAGAAGATTGGCCATTCTTCTCCCATGGAACAGCTGGTGACCTTGAAACTTGTGCCTTCAGAATTGCAATGCAACTTCTTGGCCATAGTCTTACCTATCATATAACTGACTCAGCATACAGATTGAAAAGGTATGGGGAAAATTATACAACCCTGATGTGCACCTTTCCTACTTTTAAACCATGCAGTGTTCCCTTGCTCTAGCTATTGTTAAAATATTTCTTCAATACAACTATTAAGTAAGAATTGAGATTGGCTATTTCGAAATGCTGCCATTATATTTATAGTTTACAAACTATGCTTCTTTCTGGAGAATAAATACTTTTGCAAGAACTAGAATCTACAAGTTTTAAACATCTATCCACCAGATGCTCTGCGGGGGAAGGAGGGACAATTTCCTCCTGTACCAGTCAGATCTGATTTGACGGTACACGCACACAAAAATAATAAAAATTTTTTTTTAAAAAGTTCAAAATATCTAAGGGACCACACAGAAAATACATTTCTGAAATCAGAAACAACTTTTATAATCAATATTAATTTTGATACATAAATTTGTCTGAGAATAAATATAATATTTATGAAGGTTTAATGAATATACACACAAATTTATTTAAAAATCAGATTGATATTAAAATTTAACCAGCAGAACCAATTCCCAAGCACTCAAAAAAATCTGTAAAGATAAAAATATTTAAACCACAGTTTAGATTGATAAAAAAATATATTGCTTGAAAGGATTTCCCTCTAACTATGAAATTTTTGAGCTTTACTGAAATAAACATTTATGCTTTTTATAAAATAAGCCATGAGTTTCTCTCCCATTTTGTATCCTCTAGACAGAAGGTCTTTATCAAGCAGAAAGTTTAACAAACAAATTACACCACCTTTTGGGCATTCTAAATGTTGAACATTTCTTTTTCTTTTGCTATTTACTCTTTTCTATATCTGTTTTAAAAGTAGTATTTGAAAAACAATAGTAAGAAGTTGGGAAGAGAGATAATAATCATATATCTAATATAGAAAGCCTGAACTAATTAATACTGGATTTAGAGGTGCCCTAATTAATGTATATACCTGTAAATTCAAAAGTGGCTATAAACTCCTTCCTAGTGCCACTACCAAGACTAATATTTAGAAAGATCTCTGGATTTAAAACCAATGACAATAGCAACAAAACCAAAGAACAAGGATAACAAAATAATACTAATCTTTTGAAAAAGAAAATTTTAAAATGGTGAAAAGTAGTCAAGTAGGATGGAGGGAAACATACATATTTCAGATAGGTTACAGAAAAAAAGCCCCAAAACTAAAAGGAGTTAAAGCATACGTGAAATTCATAATGGAATATGAGATAATATTAAAGCTATGAAAGAAGTATTAAATAAAATTAAAGCTATAAAAGTGCTTTTTGGAATGTATTCCATATTTACATTAAAAAACAAAGGTCATAGGAGGAAAAGAGCACAGGGAAAGCAAAACAGTATCAGAAAAGGTGAAAACGACTTTCAAGAGAAAAAAACCCAGATTTCATAATTCAAAAATCAAATGACTCATATCTAGCAAAAAATTAAAGACTATTTCTTAATATATAAGAAAAAAAAAGAAAATGCAAACTTGGACAACAAATGCAGACAGAGAAATGGCCATACTTGTCAAGTATCATTCCTGTTCTTGAGAAGAAATAACAGTTATAGAATAAACATTGTGTAACACTGATGTCATTACTTACAGAAAAATGTATTTGTAGAATTTAAAATAAGACATCATGTTCCACAAAAGAAGTTACAATTAGTGAAAACATATATTTATGTATGTATGTATATACGTATTTATTTATTTATTTATCTCCAATTTTATGTGGAAGTAAAGTCTCAAGTTCTTTCAAAGTCTTCCTCTGAAGAATAGTAAGATAGGAAGTTTAGGTAATGGTAAATTTTTTCAAAGGGGAAGAAAAAATTTGGAAAAGTAAGGTAACATAGGCAAAATTTGAATGTAATGTAATCTGTGTCACACATTATTATACACAGATTTCTTAATCTGTTATATGTTCTCCTTTTTATATTTCCAACAATAAAAACAAAAGAAAAGTAATTCTTGAAAAACATATTAAAGAATGTATAGGCTGTTATGATTGTTATCAGTACTACTGAGTGTCTCTAAGGTTTGCTACAGGTTAGCACGTGTGGCTAATGAATAGGTGAGCTGTTTAATTCTACATAGAGGCATGCTAGAAGATTTAGGGGTCAGAAAAATCAGGCACTGAAAATTCTACAAAGCACATTTCTACGCTGACATGTGATTTCTAGAAATCAGAATCAATGTCAAGGCAACTAGTTTGCTAATTTATCTGGAAAAAAATATAAATAAATATTTTAATTATATTGACACGACAATGATTATTCTGTAATTTACTATTTTCTTAAATAACACTAGTTATATCTAGAGTGCCTTTTATTTATTTTGTTGTAATGTTAATAAATCAATCTTGTTGTGTGGAAATAAATCATAAGTTCCTCTGACCTCCCCAGTGCAGAAATAAGTAGCAGTTTTATTTGGAAATTGGTTTCAAAATAATAATAAAAATCATTATTACTAACAATAATAATAATAATTTTTAAATTTTGTGTTTTAAAAAATAAATTTTTTGTTTACGGCATTCATATATATTTTGAAAACACATTGTTATTCATACAATCATTCACATGCATTATGTTTTGCAAAATTAAACAACATGGGACTATGTCTATCATTGCCCTGTCTTTTCAAATCCTGGCTGGTTCTTTTCCATTTCCTTTAGCCCTTCCTCCTTAGATCAAATTGTGATTTTGCCTTTACTCATGCTCACCCCTCTTCTTCTACCCTTTCCCCTCTTGGGTCTTCATATATCTTTTACTAGTTAACCTTCTATATTTGCAGTAATGTTCTTATTAAGGATTTGTCCTTTTAAGACTGAGTTCATTCAACATAATGCTCTCCAATCTCTTCCAAGTTATGCAGTATTTTTCAAAAATCATTGTTTCTGAGCACTGCATAATATTACACTGTGTGAATATACCACAAGTTCTTAATCCATTCAGTTATGGATAGACTTTTGGGCTACTGTAATCTTCTAGAGATGGTGAATAATGCTGTTACGAATATTGGGGTACAAATCTTCATTGTGTCTCAGTTCTAATTTTTTGGGGTATATTCTTACGAAAGGAATATCTGTGTCACACAGAGTTTCTATGTTCAACTTTCTTTAGGAAAACACTGAACTGGCTTCCAGAGTGTTTGTACCAGTTTTCAATACCACCAACAGTGTATGAGAGTTCCTGGTTTTGTTCTGTTTTCCATCTCATTAATTTCAGCTCTTGTCCTTATAATTTCCTTTCTTCTAGTGGTTGTGGAGTTAGATTGTTTTCATTTTCTATTTAATGAAAGCATTGAGTTAGATCATTAATTTTACTTCTTTCTTTGTCTTTTTATGTGCTTGTCTATTGTTGCTCTGAACTACACCCTCAGAACTGCTGTAGCCGCACCCAGAGGTTTTGGTACACTATATTTTCATTATCATATGTTTCAAGGAACTTTTTTCTTTCTTTCTTGATTTCTTCTATAACCAAATTCTATTCTAGCAGGGTGTTAGTTAGCTCCAATTTGGGTGGTTTTATAGGTTTTATCCACTTGTGGTTAATATCTATGTAGTTCTACAGCATTTTGGCCTGAAAAAGTAATTTGTATAATTTCAATGTTTTTAATTTGCTGAGGCTTTCTTTGTGTCCTAATAAGTTATTAATTCTAAAGAAGGTATCATGTGCACTTGAGAAAAAAAGCTAATAGAGTTTTGGTTGGCTGAAGTACTCAGAATACATCCAGAAGTCCGAGTTGGTTTAGATATTCTGCATCCTTATTACGAGACTACCGCTATTGTGGTGCTGCCTATTTCTTGATTCAATTGTGTTAACTGCTGTTTTATGTATTTTGCAGGTCTTTCAGTTGGTACATAGATGTCGATCAAGGTTATGTCTTCTTGATCTAATGTGATATTAAGTATTATATAGTGACTTTCCTTATATTTTATGGTAGTTTCATCCTGAAGTCTATTTAATCAGAGATTAGTATTGCCGCTTCTGGTTTGTTTGTTCGTTTGTTTGTTTGCTTGTTTGTTTTTGGCTTTGGTTTGGGTTTTTGTTTTGTTTTGTTCTTTTTGGTGGATGCCATTTGGTTGGTATACTTTTCCCCCAGCCTTTGATGATTTTCAATGTATCTTCATCTTCTTTCTTAGATGTTTCTCTTATAAAAAATTTATTGATGGGCTTTTGTTGTTGTTTGGATTTTGTTTTTTTAATCCATTCTATTACTCTTTTTCTCTTAATTGGTACCTTTAGTCAATTCACATTTCACAATTCACATAAGTGTGATTATTAACAGGCCAAGTTTTATCATTGTCATTTTGGTGCTTATTTTTGTTTGTTTTTTGGTTACTTGTTGTTGTTATTGTTTGTGATTACTCTGATCCGTCTACTTTCCTTTGATGTCACTGTGTGAAGGACTTCCCTTAAAAGTTCTTTTAATTTGGTCTTGTTTTCACAAATTTTTTAGTTTCTTTTTTCTGTAAAGGATCTAATTTCTCCTTAATTTTTGATGGACAACCTTGCTGGATACAGGATCCTCAGTTGGCATGTATTTTCTTTCAACTTTCTGAATATACCATTCCATTGTCTTCTTTCTCAAAAATTTTTCTGCTGAAAAATCAGAACTTAATATAATTTTTTTCACTTGCAGTTGACTACAATTTTTCTTTTGTTGTTTTCTGTATTCTATTCTTATATTTTACTTTGGGGAATTTGACTATTATATGTCTTAATGTTTTTCTTTTTTAATATACTCTACACTGAGTTTCTTGAATATAGATTTCCTTGTTAACTTCATAATACCTGGAAAGTTTTCTTCTAATATCTCTTCATCTCTTCTACAATTTTCTCAGTGATATCCCTGTCCCTCTCATATCCCGCAATTCCCATCACACGTATCTTTTTCCTTTTGATGTCATCCCACTTGATTCTAATGTTTTCATCATTTTTTTTTCATTTTTGGTTTTATGTCTCATCTCTACTGTTTCTTCTAGTATGTTTCCATGAAGATTCGTGTTGTCTAGCTCACTAGCTCTCTGTTGCACATCTTCTGTTCGACATTTTTATCCATCCAACATGTTGGAAACTACTGCCATTTCAGCCATAATATTCTGGATTGAATTTTTCTGTATTTCTGTTATTTCTAGTATTGTGTTAGCTGTCCCCTCCTTATCTTGTGATTTTTTTTTACGTTCTGGTACCTCTTTACATATAGCTTCAAATAAACTTTCTCTATCTTATCTTCTGCAGTTGTGAAAGTTCTTCCCCATCAATATATTTATTCTGGCTTATTTTCTCCGGAGCATTTACATTCTTTTTATTTATTTGAGATTTTAATAAAAGTTTATAGAGAAATTGGATTTTTATTCATTCGTTATTGCACATTTTCCTCCCTGTCACCCCCCCAGTGTGCTTTTATCTTTGAAAAAAATTTTTCTTTCCTTGTTGTACAGTCCCCCCAAGTCCACTTTACGATGCAGTTCTTGTTCTCAACTACTGTTATGCATATAACACCTAATCATATATTCCTTTTAAGTAGTTCTATTTCTCATCTGTTTCAAGGCAGTGTACATTATTTATTCCCTCTTTTCTTAGCTTCCTCCCTCTTAATGACTTTTTGGTGTTTCTTCCATTATTATACCTTTTTCTATATCTGTTCAAATAAATCTGCATCAACATATTTCTTCAGGTCCTCTAACTCTATGGTACGTATTCCCTTTATTTTATGGCTTCCATTTTTTCTTCAATCGTTTGTACTTTTTCATAGTTGTTCAAATTCCTCCATATCAACATATATCTTATACCTTTTTAAGTCTAGGTTATTCATTTGGTCTGCAATACTCTGTATTTTTTGAGGAAGGCTTAACTCTTTTTTTTCACAGCATTTGAGATCCCTGCTACTTTTTTTTCTTATATTATGTAACATTTCTCTTAATAACGGTTGTTTCTGTTGTGTGATTATATAGAGCTAATATTTTCATAAAAGCAAATCGAACTCTAACCTAGGAAGTGACATCAAACCTTTTGGAAAGATATCAATAGAGAGAAAAAAGAAATTTTTTGTATTATTTAATCCATCAATATACCAAAAGAGCACTCATATAGAACTGACCTCTGAATTTTATGGAATTTTTTAATTATATAAAAATTTTAGTTAAAAACTTGAGGAAAGTATTTTGAATATAAAAAATTCCACATCAAATATAAAGTTGATATCTTGTTGTTGTTAAGTGCCATAAAGTAGCGTGCAAGTCATAGAAACCCTATTTACAACATCCCTACAACCTGCTGTATCCCTTGTCAATCTTAGTGTCTCTGGCACACCTATGCCTCATTACCCCAGTGACAGAATCAATCTATCTCATCTCCCCTCCGGAGCTGCCCCTCCACCCTCCCAAGCATGATGTCCCTCTCCAAGGACTGATCCCACCTTACAACATGTCCAAAGTATGTCAGACGAAGGTTTAGGAACCTTGCCTCCAAGGAACAGTCTGGTTTCACCCTCTCCAGGAAGAACTTGTTTGTTCTCCTAGCAGTCCACGATATATTCAGTGTTGAATGACATAAACTTTTCTTCTGTCCTCCCTAGTCATTGTCCAGCTCTCTGACGCATAGCAAATAATGCAAAGACCATGCCTATATCAGGTGCACCTTAGTCTCTAGACTGACATCATTGCACTTATGTAATTTGGAGAGGTCTCTGACAGCAGACTTTCCCAATGCAATTTATTTTTTAATTTGCTGGCTGCTGGTACCAAGAGTGTTGATTGTAGAACCAAGAAAATTGAAGCTGTCAACAATCTCAATCTCTTCATCATTTATCATGATACTGATGTTGAGCTTCAATCTATATTGAAGACTATAGTCCTTGTCTTTCTGCAGCAAGCGCTTCAGATCCTCCTCAGTTAGAGCAAGCAGGTTTGTGTCATCTGCATAATGCAGATTGTTGATGAGTCTAATTCCAATTCACACTTCTTCTCATAGAGCCCAGACTCCTGGATAATCTGTTCCGCATATTTATTGAAAAGATAGGGAGATAGGACACATCCTTGAGGCACACCCTTCCCAATTTTGAACCATGCAGTGTTTCCTTGCTCTGTTCTGATGACTGCCTCCTGATCCAAATATAGGTTTTACATAAGCATAATCAAGTGTTCTGGGATTCCCATTCTTCTCAGAGTCTGCCACAGATTGTTATCCACACAGTCAAGTACCTTTGCATAGTCAATAAAATACACATAGATATTTCTCTGTTACTCTCTGCCTTCATTTATCTGTTCCTCTCTGCCTCTTCTCATCCCAGCCTACACTGCTGGCAGTTCTCTGCTGATGTGCTGTTCCAGTTGTTTTTGGATAATCTCAGAGTCTTGCTTGCATGTGATATCAATGATGCTGTTCAATAACTTCCACACTCTTTCGCAACACCTTTCTTTGGAATAAGAATAAATATAGATCTCTTCCAGTCAGTTGGCCAGGTGGTTGTCCTCCAAATTTCTTGGCATAACTTGGTGAGCACATCCAGGGCAGCATCTGTTTGTTGAAATATGTCAATCGGTATGCCATCAATTCCTGGGGCCTTGTTTTTTGCCAGTTCTTTCAGAGCAGTTTGAACTTCTTCCTTCATCACCGTAGGTTCTTGCTCACACATTGTTTCATGAAATTCTTCTGTGTCCACCAATTCCTTTTGGTACAGTGACTCTGTATACTCTTTCCATCTTCTTTCAATGCTTCCTGGATCATTTATAATTCTGACCAAAGCATCCTTAAGTATTGTAACTAGAAGTTTTAATTTGTTTTTCAGTTCTTTGAGCTTAAAAAAATGCTGAGTGAATTTGGCTCCTATGACTTTCTGACACCAGGTCCTTGCACATTGTCTTATAATATTTTGTCTTTCTGCCGTGCCCTTTGGAATCTTCTTTTTAACTCCTTAATGTATTTATTTCTTCCCTTTGCTTTGGCTTCTTGGTGCTCCAGTGTGATATTTAGAATTTCTTCTGATATTTATCTTGGTCTTTCCTTCCTCCTCTGTCTCTGTAACTATCTTTGGTATTCTTCCTGGATTATATTCTTGATATCCTCCAACACTTCATCTGGTTTTCACTCATTAAGGTCCATAGCCTCAAACCTGTTCCTGAGATGGTTTTGAAATTCATATGGGTTAGACTCAAGGTCAATTTTGGTTCCTGTAAATTTCATTTAATTTTCCTCATCTCCAGCTTGAACTGGCATATGTGTAGTTGGTGGTGTGTTCCACAATCAGCAAGATATCCCATATGAGTAAATCATTAGCCTTTAAAATTTTCACAAGGAATGTTGCAATAAAAAAGTTATATTTATTATATAAAGTTGATATAATAATATAACAAATAAATAAAACCAATGTAATTTTTTACTGCATTATCACGTGTGAAAATTTTAAAGGTTAATGGTTACTTAGATGGGAAACTTGCTTTTGCTTTACCTAATAAATAGTATTTGATAACATTTCTTTATTTAAATCATAAAACTTTTTCTTTTAAAATAACTGTTCCCTTATGTTATTCTTTAAATTCTACTGTAAATTGATCTGAATTGTTACCTATCCTTCCCAAATGAAGAGCCATAATGAAGGGTAGGGAGATATTATCTATTACTATATTTACTCTTAATTTATACTCAACTAGATCAGATATATTTTTATTTCTAGGGAAATACAGGTTGTTCTAGTTCAGTAGGTTCAAGTGTGAGATAAATGGCTGAATTGAGAAAAATTCAAACATCAATGCACTTTAGTCATTTTACTGAACTATCAACATGTTAAATTGCTGTAGACATTTTTATTTCTTCCAGGCCCCTTCTGGAGCCTACTTTTGCCTTGCATTTTTACATGAAATTCACGGGATTTTCTTAATATAACTGATTTTTTTTACTTGAAACAAATCCCTTTATCTTCTCCTTTCTGTATATTCTTATTTACCTCAACCTTGGTGCATATTTGCTACCAAAGAGCAAGGATCATAAAAAAAAACAAAACAAAACTAATACATATTAAGCTATCTGAAAAATAGAAATTCTTGCTTTTTTTGAAATACAAGATAGGACAAAGGGAGAAGGGATATTAAATGTACTTCAAGAAGCATGTTGTTAGAATTTATGCCACTGGTACTTAAAATACCAGCAGACTGACCCATGGCAGATGGGTTTCCATACTAAGAAAACAAAATAGGATGATGTTGTTGTTGTTGTTATGTACCATTGAGTCACATGTAACTCATAGTGACCCTATGTACAACAGCTCTAAACCCTGCTCTATCTTTTGTCAATCTTACTGTCTCTGACAAACCTATCCCCACTACACCAGTGACGGAAACAATCTATCTAATTGAGGGTCTTCCTCTCCTGCACTGTCCCTCTAGCCTCTCAACCATGACGTCCATCTCCAAGGACTGGTCCCTCCTTGCAACGTGTCAAAAATATGTCAGACGAAGCTTCAGAATCCTTGCCTCTGAGGAGCAGAGTGGCTTTACCCTCTCCAAGACGAACTTGATTGTTCTCCTAGCAGCCCCTAGTATTCAATACTCTTCTTCAGTACCAAAGCTCAAAGGCATCAACTCTGCTTTTATCATTCCTAATCATTGTCCAGCTCTCTGATGCATAGCAAGTAATGGAAAAGACCATGGCCTGAATCAGGCACACATTAGTCTCCAGACTGACATTGTTGCTCCTCAGTACCTTGGAGAGGTCTTGGACAGTAGACTTTCTCAATGCAATTTATTTTTTAATTTCCTGGCTGCTGGTACCAAGAGTGTTGATTGTACAGCCAAGCAAACTGAAGCTGTCAACAATCTCAATCTCTTCACCATCTATCATGATGCTTCTCATCAACCCAGTGGTGAGAATCTTTTCTTCATGATGAGCTTCAAGCCATATTGAAGGATGCAGTCCTTGACCTTCTGCATTAAGCGCTTTAGGTCATCCTCAGTTTCAGCAAGCAGGGCTGTGTCATCTACATAACGCAGATTGTTGATGACTCTCTCTCCAATCCACACTCTCCTCATAAGGCCCAGCCTCCCGGATAATCTGTTCTGCATATAGGTTGAAAATATGGAGATAGGACACATCCTTGACGCATACCCTTCTCAATTCTGAACATGCAATGTTTCCTTGCTCTGTATGATGATCTAATTCAGAAAATATTTGACTAATGAAAACCTTACATAAAGGTTTTAGCACACATTAAAAAGACAATGAACAGTCATTTAAAAATGGAGCATATATTGTTCACAGTATGAAGCTCAGAAAATCAGGAGCTGTCTAAAAAGAAATGGAACACAAAACAAGCAATAAGCATTAGTAAGCTGAAATGTACCAATATTGTCCACTGTAATTCAGACCGCTTTTAAATTGTGCTGTTGGAGAAGAGTACTCAATGTCCCATAGACTGCCAAAAGGACATACAGATAGGTTCCAAAGCACCTGTGGCTACAGTGCTCTTGAGGTAAGTACAGGAAAGCTTTGTCTTTCATGCTTTTGACAAGTAACTAGACAAGGCTATTCCTTGGAAAGAAACAACAAGCTTAAAAATATGGAGGGTAAATAAAGGAGCAGAAAACCCTCAGCAAGATGAGCTTGTTGACAGGACAAGTTATTTCTTGGAAAGTAACATAATCCTTTGAAAAGTGTCAGGTCAGCAAAATAACTGAAGTCTCCCAGCAAGATGGAATGTGACACAGTAACTACAACAATGGGCTTGAGTGTATCAAAGATCATGAGGATGGCACATGATAGGACAGGATTCAGGTCTATTGTTCAAAGATCCACTATGAATTGTACTAGACTCAACATCACCTAACAGCAATGTGGATAAAGCTGCACTGCAATCTCGAACGCATGCAGTTCAAGGCCACCAACTGCTCCACCTGAGAAGGATGGGAAATCTATTCCAGGGAGATTAACTGCCTCTGAAAAGCCACAGGAGGGTCAGCTATGGGTTGGTTTTGACTCTATGGTACACAACGGCAACAATATACCAGGAATGACAAATTAAAAAGGAATAGTATTAAATTTATTGAAAAAATTCATTACCTAAAGTACAAAGTTGTCAGGGATGGGATAATATGGATAAGTACACAAGGGGACTAGTTCATATATCTATTTTCACATTTTATCACCATTAACAGCAAATAGCGCTAGTTATCTACTGTTACATTGTAATCACCAAGGCATGAAGTTTGATTCTATGTTTATACACAAAAACAACAACAATGAAAAAGATGAAGAGATATTTAACCAATTTCTGCAATAGAAATACAATTTCTGCATTTAGAATTAGAGATGAGTGGAACACAAAAGTTGGAAATTAAAAAAATGATAGAAACTATGCTGGAGATTATAGTATTTTGTTTTGCAAAACAACTAGCATGTTCATTGCAGCACCCTTTTCCAACAAAATAAAGAGTGACTGTACACTTCTAGGAATATCCTTGTCAATGTCAGCTGGATCACTGCTAAAAGTAAAGCATACTGGAAAGATATCTATTGTGTTTTTGTCAGCTAACAAATTGTGAGAACAGCACCTTAAGAAAAATGAGAATCCCAGAACACCTGACTGTGCTCATGCAAAATCTGTATCTACACCACACAGCTACTGTCTGAACAGAGCAAGGGAACAGTGCATAATTCAAAATCAAGACAAGAGTGTAACAAGAATGGATCATCTCTCCATATCTTTTCATACATAGAACAGATCTTTTGGTCACAAAAACAGATCACTTTGCTCACAAAAACTGAGGAGGACTTGAAGAATTTGCTGAAAAATGTCAAGGACTACAATATTCAATACGGATTGCATTTGTATATCAAGAAAATAAACAAGGACAATAGACAATATCATCATCGATGGAAAATAATTGGTGTTGTCAATGATTTTATCTTGCATGGATCAACATTCAAGATTCTTGTTGCCAGTGGTCAAAAAATCAAAAGACAATTTGCACTGAAAAATTTTGCTGTCAAGGAGCTCTCCAAAGTGCTAGAGAGCAACAATGTTGGTCTAGAGACTCAGGTGCACCTGAACCAGACCATAGTCTTTGCAATTGCTTGCTTTGCATCTGAGAGCTTAACAATAGATAAGGATGATAGAATGTTTGACGCTTTTGAGTTGTGGTGCTGGAGAAGAGTACTCAACATATCATGGACTACCAAGTAAACAGATTGTTCTATGCTAGAGAAGGTGTAACCAGTTTGCCTTTTGGAGACAAAGATTTTGAAGCTCCATCTGACATACTTTGGACATGTTGCCAGGAAAATAATATGGAGAAAGGATATATCCCTTAGGCATTTCTTTCTTGATTTTGAACCATGTAGTGCTCCCTTGCTCTGTTCTGGCAACAGCCTCCTGGTCTGTTATAACATGAGTTTCACATAGGCCTCACATAGTACAATCAAGTGTTCTCGGATTTCCGTTCTTCTCAATGTTAGCTATAATTAGTTGTGATGCATATAATCAAATAAATGCCTTTGTATAGTCGATAAAATATGAATTCTCATCCTTCTGGTACTCTCTGCTTTCAGCCAAGATCCATCAGATACCAACAATGATATCCCTTGTGCCACAACTTCTTCTAAATGAACCTTGCATTTATGTTACTTCTCTGTCAATATACTGTCCTAGCTATTTTTTAACAATCTTCTGCAAGATTTTGCTTGCATGTGACATCAGTGATATTATTGTTTGATAATGTCCACATTCTTTTGGATCACCTTTTCTGGGTGTTGGAGTAGATAGTTCTTTCAGTTATCTACATCACCTTTCTTCTTTGTGCACACAGGGTTGCTATGAGTTTCAGGCTACTTAATGGCACATAATAACAATCACAACATTGCTAATAGTAGAGGATGATGTATGTAAAAGTATATTATCTTTGTTGAATGCATTTCTAATTGCTTCTTTTCTTTCCCTTTACATTTGTTTATTACCTAGATATTGATTTTTGTTTTCTTTTCCTTTTATGTATCCCTAGTAACTATCCAAGAATGATTATTTTGTATGTAAACTTATATTCACCTTTTTTAACATTCAAACTCTTTTATTTTACTCCTTTCAAAGTGTCACTGACCCAGCTGTGGTGTCAAGGGTTTATTATTCAAAATTACTTCCTTAGTCATCAATACTGACTTTCTCCTATAAATGGGAGGGACATAAAAATATGGAATGCACAAAGTAATCATTGTTAAATGATCAGTTTTCCCCATTTCACCAATTTAAATTGAGCAGGGCCTGCAAAATAGAGGGAATGGTGGTGAAGCACATCCTTTAGGGCCAATATTACTGCACTATTTAGACTGAAATCTGCACAAGAGCAGCAGCAGCCTCAAGAAAGAACCAGAAACTAATGCGAGAGAGAGCTGACTTGGAACTGCTTCCTCATGGAGTCAGACTAAAAGCTTTTCGCACAAGCTTGTTGGAAGATTAAGGGAAGATTCCACAATTGGCAGGACAACTGGAATTTTGTAGTACTCATCTAAGCCATGAAGTTGAAGACCAAAGGGCTTGTGAGTACACTGAAAAGCTCCCTGGACTAAGGAATTGCACACTTGAGAAGCTGCCTAGACTGAGAAATTTCATCCTGTTGCCCACCTGAATTGTACTTGGCGAGCTTTCCTAATAAAATTCATAATTGTGAGTATGGCACTGTGAGACCTGTTAGGTCATTGCAATGCTTATTGAACCCTGTAAAGCAGTTGGGATTAGTAGAAGTAAGTGCAGGAGAATGGGAGATCATGTTTGACCTTACAAAAATTGAATGTTGTTGAAGGCGACATTTCTCTTTTATGGAGTTATTAGATAACAGATTCTGCTTCATACACTCTTTTTACACCAGTCAAGCCACACTAAGTTATCTGACAAAAGAGGTGTTGTTTGGAAATAATAATAGAGATGAGATGATATTTAAAACTGACAAATGTGCATTGATTTGTTACAAAAATAATGAGTATATATATATATACCAGTTTGTGACATTTCTCATGGCTCAGTTTTTATTAATAAAACTTCAATGCTAATATAAAATTCTTAAGTATTTTCAAATAAATAGGGACCTCTGGTGGTTTAGTGACAAGACAAATAATGTGTAATGTATTATATACTTATTTTCTCTTTTGTATTCGAATTTAAAAATCTATTGAGCAAAATGTTGTATATATTTCTACTTTAAAATTAAAATTAAATCCCCTTATTGTAGTGAAAATTTTATAACAAATCTTTAATAATAAAAACATGATGTATTATAAATATATTATAGGCACCTTTGTAAAGTGGATAAAATACAATAAGTATGTGTTACTCTAATTTAGATTTCAATTAGAAGATATAATTTTACTTGTCTTCTTTCATTTTACATCATTTAATAAGCTGCTATTTTAAATTAATGTTTTTATTGCTTCATGGTTGTCCTATTACAATTTACCAATCCGAAAACAGGTTCTAATAATACCAAAAATCAATCACAAAATTACAATGATCCCACAATTATCTTTTAAGAAAAATGTCAGAGAAACAACAGTGTTTCTCAGTCCTGAATTCAGAGGACACCACATACATTCTACTTGTGCTTTCTTGTTATTTTTCTCTAACTGAGATGAAAGCTGCTGCTTCCCCCTGGCAGGATATCCTGGCATAGAGTCTGGCGAGCATACAAAAATGTCATTATAAAATTCAGAATTAAAAAGTTTTAGCACCCAACATAGCTCACCCCAAGATTTTTTTAATCCCCCAATAACTCCCATCAAATAAAGACTTACTCTCCTTCACTATCAGTTTTCTCTAAAAATAAGTTGGGCAGTGTGTAGGTCCAGGAGGCACAGGCAGTTGAGACTATTTTATGATGCTGAGCATGTCAAATTTTAAGCTTCATGGGTTTTAAACACACACTTCTGAATAGCTCTGCCCTCACACCTGATCTTTCTAACCCAGTAGTTTTCAAAAAAGATGGCAATTACCACTTCATCATGTTCACTGATGTATGATTTCTGTCTCCTTTTTTATCCTTTTTAGCAATTTAAAGATTTGATAGAAGAACAAAAAATAGATATATTAAGCAAAGACAATTCTGAAATATGAAAATACGTGGAGGAATGTCAAAGTTGCTTGTTCCCTCAAATTTGAGATTAAAGTAAACACCATCTTTCCCTTTTCTTTACAACCATTTATCAGTTCTCATAAAATTTACAATGAAGTTGGGCTACAGAGTTGGTTAATGATTAAAAGGAATTCTAAGGAACTTCAAGAGCAGAAAGATGAGGAAGTATAATATGATTTCTGCCCTGCACAGAGGATTCAGAGTGATTGGCTGATTATATATTCCTTGTTATTATACAATAATCCGCACTTAACATTACTTTTAACCTAGACTTACTATGATATTCTATATATGACTGCCTTTAACAAGAACTGAGTAGCTATTTCAACTTTTCTTGAAATATATTTATTTCTGGGTTTTGTTTTCTTCTTAATTCTGCTATTTTCAAGTTGGACACATTTCTGGGTTTTTTGTTTATTTTTTTTCACTTCCATTTATATCTCAAATTTTGCTATCCATTACTTTAAATCTTCATTCTCATTTCCCTTTTAAAATATACACATATTGTATTAAATGTCAGAAAGGTTTCTATGAGCTGTAACTCTTCTGAGAGCCATCAAAGTTATATAGCAGAAATGTTAGTACAGAATATAAATATTGGAATAATTATAAGTGCGAATTGTTTTTTGACATTATAGTGGTATAGATTGTCCTTCAATACCCTTTGAAAACAAACATTATGCGAGAAGTGATAATAATAAACATTTTACGCTTAATTTAAAAGAACTTGATACACATTTATTCTATTATGAAATTAGTTTTAAAGGATTATATTATGCAAATAGTTGATTTCCTATGATGATTTAGTAAATACACAGTCTCTTTCAACATTTTAGTGAAAAGTTATTTAATTTCATTTTACTTTTAAAGTAAAAATACAAAAAAGTTTGTTATTTTCAATTATTTGGCCACATTCCACTTTGATTTTCAAGCAGATTATCATAAGTTTAAGGCTTCCTCTAAAATGTTACTGTCTCATTAAGAAGAGGCCTCATCAATTGGAACAGATGCCCTGGCTGGCCCAGCTGCCCACTTTTCTTGGCCCAGGTGCCCATCCTATTCTTGCTGCCCAGAGCACCAATATCACCAATGAGAAGAGGGTTAATTAAGGAAGAGAGGAGTAAGGAACTGAGGGACAAAGTGAGACCAGGGAACTACAGAGATGCTGACAGAAGCGTGGCTGGGAGGCAGGAAGAGGTCAAAAGGCATACTAAGAAGAGAGAGGAGAGACCAACTGTATAATCAGGAAGGGTCTTCATCTGTTCTTTTGGTTAAAATTCTTGTCTGTCAGATATTGTTGTAAAGCTGAGCATCTAATGTAAGACAGACTAGGAAGAAGGATTGCCCATCCACTTGTGAAATAACAAGTCTTTGAACACTCTATATAGAATTAAGCACACTTAGATTAAAAGATACGGTGCCTGTGTCTGAGCTCTCATATTGGGAATGCAAAGTAGAGGAAACAATTGCAGTCAGACACTGGTAATTGGAACATGGAGTGTGAGAAGTACAAACGTAGAAAAATTAGACATTGTTAAGGAAGAAATGGAATGCAAAAATATTGACATACTTGGCGTTAGCGAAAAGAGATGAACCGGCATAAGTCCTTTTGATTCATACACATGTATGATTTACTATTTGGGAAATAAAAAGGTAATCAGAAAAGGGGTCACATTCATAGTTAAAAAGACCACTTCTAGATCAATCTTGCAATACAATGTTGTGAAAGAATAATAAGCCTACGCTTATAAGGAAAACCTATAAACACCATTGTTATACAAATATATGCACCAATAATGAGATCCAAAAGAGAGGAAATGAAGGATTTCTACTAAGTTGTACAGTAATAAATTGAACTTTCAACCAAGATGCGTTAATTATAATGAGTGACTGAAAGACAAAAGTTGGGAACAAGGAAGAAGGATCAGGAGTCTGAAACATGGTCTTGGTGGCAGAAATGAGAGTGATGTTAGAATGATAGAATTTTCTTCAATAAGTAATTTATCTATTTAAAAACACCTTTTATAACAAGTGCAAACAGTGACGATACACATGGATCTCATTAATCAAGCTGATTGCATCAATCATTAGAATCATTAGAGAAGCTCAGTATCAGTTGTAAAAACTATTCAGATGCGAGGAGAAGGGTGAAACAATGAATGAATGGAATCCCAAAATCTCTGTAGATGTTCATTGAAATGAAAAATAAACAACTTAAATTAAAAAAAAACAACTATTCAGATGTTGATTGTAGAGTAAACCATCAACTTCTCATTTGAAAATACAAGTTTAAGTTAAGGAAAATTAATACAACTGCACAAGAACTAGAATTTACCATTGAATCTTTCTTACTTGAGTTTAAAATCTACCTCAAGAACAGATTTTAGAACATGAATGCTAATGAACAAAGATCAGATGAGCTGTGGGAAGATATCAAGAATATCATCCAAGAAGAATACGAAAGATCATTACAAAGACAAAACAGGAATATAAACAATCAAGAAAGATGTCAGATGAGACTCTGAATATCACACTAGAACACCAAGAAGTCAAAGTGAACTTAAGATTTCAAATGGCAGCTCTTAAATACAAAGCAGAGTGTTATTATGAACTGTGAAAAGAGATGGAACCAGAAAATAAAAAGGGACTAAATCACTCAGCATTTCTTAACCTGAAGTAACCTAAGAACAAATCCAAGCCTTGAGTTGCAATAATTTCAGCAAATGGATGCTGCCGTAAACTTACTTACTCATTAGTTTGTGCCAAAAATCTGGAAGACAACTACCTGGCCACCTGACTGGAAGAGATCTGTATTTATTCTCATTTAAAAAAACAAAACAAAACAAAACAAAAACAACGGTGATTCAAGAAAGTGTGGACTTTATTGAGCAATATAACTAGCATTCTATGCAAACAAAATTATGCTTCAGATTATTAAAAAAATGACAGGAACAGTATAACCACAGGAAACTACCAGAAATAAAAACTGGGTTTAGAAAAGACCATGGCATATCATGGTCAATGTCAGATGGATCTTCGCTGAAAACATAGAGTACCAGAAAAATGTCTGTCTGTGCTTCATTAACTATGCAGAAGCATTTGACTATGTGGATCACAATAAATTGTGGCTAACCTTGATAAGTATGGGAATTCCATTATACCTGATTGTGTTCATGCATAATCTATACCTGGAACAAGAAACAGGCGTCAGAAAAGAGAAAGAAAATATTGCATGGTTCATTATCAGGGGAGGAGTTCATCAGAGATGTATCCTGCCGTTTCAATTTATATGTTGAATAAATCATACAGATGTTGGATATTATGAAGAGAAATTTGGCATGGAAATTGGAGAAAGAGAAAGTATCCTGTGTTATGCATAGATAAACCTTGATTGCAGAAATTGAGGAGGACTTGAAACATGTGCTACTAAGGTAAAGGACTGCAGTCTTCAATATGGATTGAAATTCAACAACATGAAGACAAAGATTCTCATGATTAGGCCAGTTGGCAGCATCATGATAGATGGAGAAGAGATTTAGATTGTTGATAATTTCAGCTTGCTCAGGTCCACAATATACACTGTTGATGACACCAGCAGTCAGAAAATCAATTGACTAATTGTATTTGTAAATGTCTGCTGTCAGGTTTCTATCCAGACTGCTAAAGGGCAAAGATGTTAGTTTAGAGATGATGTTGTATCTGATTCGGGCCATGGTCTTCACAAGTACTTGCTATGCATGAGATAGGGGGACAATGACTAAGGGTGACAGAAGAAGAATCAATGCCTATGAGTTGTGATATGGGAGAACAAACAAGCTTATCCTGCAAAGAGTGAAACCAAGTTATTCCTTGGAGACAAGAATTTTGAAGCTCTGTCTCACATAATTTGGGTACATGGCCAGGAGGGACCATTCCTTGGAGAAGGATATCATGCTTGGAAGGGTGGAGGTACAGCGAGGAGAGGGAGTTCCTGCAGGTGATACAGTAACTGGGGTAAGGAAAGAGGTGTGTTGGGGACAGTGAGATTGGCTCAGAATAGGTCAAGGTGTAGAACTATTATGGATAGCTTTGCTATGAGCCATAAGAACTTGACGGTACATAACAACAACAACAAATGGAATCTAACATATTTTTACTTTGAGAAATTTTGAAAACATTCTGACATTAATTTTTCATTTTCAATCAACAACAAATTATTCCAGTATAAGTGAAGCATGAGACAGGAAATTTTGGTTGTAGTTTTGGTTTTAAAATAGAAAATTCTATTTTCAATAACAGACACTTTGAACACATTATAAGTAAGAATATGAAAAAGTATAGTTAGGATGCTTAAAGAATGCCATCTTTCTTAGAATCCACTCCCCAAAATTTAGGATATCTTTTTTAATGCTACTCATTTCTGAGTATAACTTAAATAGATATTCAAGTTGTATAGATACTAGAGTCTAATAGAATGAAAAGGTGAAACAAAAGCTGCACTGCAATCCCAACTGCTGTGTGGTAAAATGATGGGCTTTTCCCTTTGGTAACCTGCTAGAGGTCAGGTATGGGTAGATTCTTATAATATTGAGGTACATATTCTGTAACTCATTTTAAAATGGTTTTATTATAACAGCTATTATCTTTAAAAATCACTTAGAGTCTAGCAATAAGAAGCTGGGCTTCAGTCCCAAAGTCATATTGTTCTAATCCAGCAACTGCTCTGTGGGAGAAAGTTGCACATTTTCTCCGCAGTGATTTATTTATTGCTTCTGAAAACTTGCTGGAGGATCAGCTATGAGTTGGTTCTGATTCAAAGATATACAATAGAAGTAATAATAGATATAGATTATCTATTTTGTATAGTCATAATATACTTTGGTTTTGTTTAAAAACCAGGTCAAACTCATTGCTATTAACTTAATACTTTCTCACTGAGACCTTTTAATATAGGATAGAACTGCCCCAGAAGGTTTCCAATGTTTTTAATTTTTCTTGAAACAGATTATCATGTCTCATGTCCATAAAATGTTTAGTAAACTTTAGGTTTTAATCCTTTTGCCAGTTGCTAAGTATTTAACCTCTGTGCTACCATAATTGCTTTGTTGCTACTTAGCGGGCAGAAAAATGAGCAGCTTCTGTTAAAAAGATGCAAGCACATACCACTAATTTTTAAAGTTCTTTATAATCACTAAAAAACAATTTATCTAATCCAAAAATCTAATTATCAACATCCTGAAATCAACTATCAGCAAAAGTGAAACAGACAAGCAACAAATAAAAACAACAAATAACGCTCCTCAAAACTCTTTTGGTTCCAACCCACTGTTTCAGAGCTTTCAAATGTAAAAAAGAATGAGTTTAAATCTTTCACTGATGAGGGTTAGGACATTTAAAGAAAATTTTCCTGCTTTGGGGGATTCTTTTTTATTTTTTAAACTCAACTATGCATTGAAAAAAATAGTAAATTATTAAAGAATACAAATTTTTAATGAGTTTAGGTAATAGACATTTTAGAGAGTAGATTTATTTACTTTTACTTTGCTGACAATAAAATGACATAATTTTGATCCGAAATCAAGCAAAAAAGCAATATTTTGCGAAAAAAGAAAAGAAAAGATTACTACTTAGCCGATCTACTGGGCAGTAACTCTCATTCACTGCCTTCGAGTTGGGTCAGAGTCACCCTCCAGTGAGTTTTTAGGGCTGTAAATTACAGGGAGGAAACGGCTCATCTTTCGTTCTTGGAGCATCTGGAGGGTTAGATCCCAGAGCACCACTCTTGGGTTAGCAGTGCAACACACTAGGGACCGTGCTACCAATCTTGCTATTTCCTTAAGCTATTCAATGTCTCTAACATCCAAAAATATTTTGACAAGTAATATTTAATGAGTAAATTTCAAAGGCAATAGAGAAAACATTTGAAAATCTGAAAGCGATCTAAAAGACCAGAGTAAAGAACCATTATTATTTCACAGAGAAACTATTTTCCCCTAACTTATTTTTAACATTTATAGCAACATATGAGAATATGTTACTCCTCTAGTTTCAAAGATCAGGAATGCAAAGCTAATATAAAATCTTTTAAAAGCATGGTATCATGATAAGTCACTTAATTATGATATGTGGTGATAAAACAGTGAATATTTATAGTTACTGGAGTATATAGTGCTTTTGCCTATTGATTAAACATAGTGGAAAGGTTTTAAAAATATTTAATTATACAATTTTACTTGAGTGACAAAATGTCTACAAAGGGCAAGAAAAGAATCTGCACTTTTAATGAGGCTTCACAAAATAATGACTTTTATATAAGAAATGTGTCACCCTACAAATACAAATTTACACCCAATATAGCGGCAGGTTAAACTTCTGATCTCAGAAATAGATCTGTTACCATTTCATATATTGTAATTAAGATTCCTTCATTTAAAAATGTTCAAGTGTCAACCAAGCAGTTCACAGAATATTAATATAGACAGTTCTTACATAATATAATTTTAATGTAATGAATTGTGGTCATGGAAATGAATATATATTAAAAACAATCATACATTTGAAACTTTAGTTACTGTGGTAATATACCCAAGAAAATAATAATTATATTAACTTGGTTTGATATAACTTCAATATATATTTCTCAATTTAGGGAAGAAATTAATAAATATGCTTATTTAAGTAGCCAAAAAATTGTTACAAACTTGTCAGTCCTTAACTTTTATTATAAAATATCCATTTTATCAAGAAATGTAAATTATTATGGTATAATGAAATATTACATTTTCTGCACATACTAAGAACATGCTTGAATCTGAACCTTGCAAAATTAAGCCATTACAGCAAGTCAGGGAATGACAAAGTTATCGATACTAACCAATTCTAACTTAATTTTAAATATTTAAAAGGTCTCAACTATGCTAGAATATAGAAAGAATATGAAGATAAATATTAACAAGCAACTTCCAAAACAAATGAGAATAAAAAACAAAAATATTTTTCTACTTCGCTGGTATAAAAACTTTTACCATTGGCCAGTATCACATCATCAAAACAACCCTGATTTGATTGGAAAATTTCTGAAAATCTAATCTTTGATTCCAGAAACAATTACAACAGCCTACAGTTATATGTACTTTTAGTCTTATTTTTGGTATTTTTCTTTGGGGAGAGTACAGGGATTGTGGTGGTTTTTATTTTTTTCCTCCTCTCTTAACTGTATCTGCTATTCAGCCTCATGAATGATCTTTTCAAATTTTGATATGACCGCATTCTGTGAATCTCAAGCTTATCACTGTATGAAGTATCTTTTTTTAACAAATAGGAACTTATTTTATATTTACTTTTAACCTGCATTATGTACATAGTCATAAGAATATATATCAAATGCAAATTTGTAATTTCAACAGTTTTTACTAGTACAATTAAATAAAATCAATTATGTTATAGGAAGTATCTTATAAATCACTACATGATTATCTCATTGCATAAGTGACATTTAAATAATTGATCTCTATCCCTTTCTAAGCTCCAGCCCCCACCCTCACTAATTCCTGTTTGGAGCTTAATTATCAAACCTAAAATGGATTTCTTAACTCAAGTGATTTTTAGAGGCTCTAGATAGTGAAATAGTTAAAGTACTGTGTGTCAAGCAAAAGTTAGTGATTTGTATTTGCTAAATATTCCATTTGAGAAAAATATGACAATAATCTGATTTCAAGAAATTAATATACTTGGAAATTCTATCATACCCTACAAGGGAACTCTACTATACCCTATAAGATCACTAAAAATCATCAAAGAGGTATTTGGGGTGAGAGAGAGAGAGAGTGTGTGTGTGTGTGCATGCACGTGTGTGTTTAATATCTTAAATGTTCCCTTTATCTAGAAGATGCATCCATCATAGTATTGTTTATTTCTAATTTTATTATTTTCTTTATGTTTCAACATGTTGGTTCCTTTGAAATGGACAGGTAAAATATATTAAGGTATTTTTAGCAGCATTATCATTAGTAATTAAATTAAGCATTATGTAAATTAAAGAGAAATCTTTTGATAGGTATAATAAGTCTATTTCTTTTAATATGAAACCTTTTTAAGTACTTTAGTACCATAGTTACCCTCTCTTGGCCCTTCTGGTCATCAGCTATAAGGGTCTCTTTATATTACATAAAAGCTTGGTAATGTTTCCTGCAATTTCTTTCTCTAAGGAGTATTTGTATGAAGTAAACCATTTACAGGATGTACATTGCAGGTAGAATATTTTTCTCCATGTCTAAAAATATCTTTAATCAGGCAGCTAACCATCTCTTGGTGTAGTTTCCATTTCCATTTTTATGAATACTTTTTTTTCTCTTCAAACTGTTTAAATTTTCATTTACTCTTCTTGTTATTATGTGCTATCAAGTTAACTGAAAGTTAACCTTACTTATTCTGAGCCAACCTCACTTTCTCCAACACATCTGACCCCACTCCCACAGGCACTATGTAAATTTATTTCATCCAGGGTGAGGATGAGATGGATCAATGAGAAAACTCTCTTTCATATTTTTTTAATTTTAATCGTTATTTTAATGAAAGTGTGCACATTTTCCTCCTTCTCTCTTCCTTCCCTCTGCCCTAGTTCACTTTTTTTTTTAAATATTCATTCATTGTTGTACAATCCTCTCTTGCACTGTACCACTTTCTACTGTACCAAGCACAATGTCTTTCCCTAAGGATTGGCTTCTCCAGATAACATGTTCAAAGTATGTGAGATGGAGTTTCCAATAATTGCCTCCAAGATGCAGTCTGGCTTCACCTTTTCCAGGACAGATCTGTTTATTCTCTTGGCAGTCTATGGTATGTTCGACACTCTTCACAAGAACCACAGCTCATATGTATCAATTCTTCACTTAGTCAATTGTAGATCTCACTGACTGCTTATACCAAGGGTGCTGATTGCGGATCTGATCAAGATGAAATAGTTAGCAACTTCAACCTTTTCTCCTTCTATGGGCCGAGTGATGAGGATTTAGATTTCTATTTTTCAGGATATTGAGATGTAATCCAGATTGATGGCTGTAGTCTTTGATGCTTTGCAGAGGCACTTCACATCCTCCTCAGTTTTGGTAAGCAAGGTTGTGATAGCTGCTTAATGCAGTTTGTTCATGAATCTACCTCCAATCCTGTAATCACATTCTTCTTCATAAAATTCAGTCCCATGAATAATCTATTCAGCAATATAAATTGTAAAGGTATGGAGAAAGGATACATATCTGACATACTGCTTTCTTGATTTTGAAGCATGCAATGTTCCCTTGCTGTTTGAACAGGTTATAGGTCTATATATTGGTACTGTATGGATATAATCAAGTGTTCTGGGATTTCCATACTGCGCTGCTAACCTGGAGGTTCATGGTTCAAATTCACCAGTACTCCACAAGAGAAAGATGATAATCTCCCTGATGAAGGGCTGGCTATGGGTTGGTCGCAAACTCAACAGTACATAGAAAAAAAACAAGGTTTCAACTCTTATGTAGTAATGAATATTCTTTACAAACTTAAAATAAACATATACTTCTGATAATATAAGATATTATTAGTTCTTACTTATCAAGAATAATAGTGATGATTGCTTGTAATAACAATTCACTTAGCAAATAAGATGGCAGATGTTTTAAATTAGGGAAGTTAACGAGTAATTAAATTTACCTTAAAGAATTAAATTTTGTTATTGATTGAAATGGGGTAAAATTGTTAAACATTTATTCTTGCTGCATAGAATGTGAAGGAGCTTTGTGGATTTGTTTTGCATCCTAAAGGCAGACAGTTTTACTCTATCTGACACTATATAAGAAAAAGATGAAAAAATCTTCTGTAATACAATGTGTAACCTCTGAAAGTCCAGTGGAGGGTTAGTTATGAGTTAGTTCCACAAACAACCAACACAACAGAAATAAAATATTAGACATATACATTTGTAATACCTAATAATTACTGCATTATTATAGATATTTTCTGCATTATTATAGATATTTTATCAGTAATTTATTCTACTATTTCTGTATAATTTAAAAATTATGTTATTCTTCTGAAATGTCCATAAAAATTAACATAAAAATATCACGCATTGATTACTGTAAGGCATATTTTAATAACATTTTGTGCATTCTTTGTTAAACTTATAAAAATACATATTTACATATGTTTGTGTTATTTTAGAAAACCCTAAGGTATTAACATCATTAACATCAAAGAATTCCATAAAATCTTGATAAACCAATGGATAAATAAGACAAAGAGCCTCTGGTTTCCCAAAAACTAGTTGTAAATTTTTATTTTTATTTTTTACTATAGCCATTATTTAGATTATATCTAAAATAACAGACATATAAGAATCAGATATTAGTGCAAAAACTGTTAATTTTTTCCATATCCTATGACTTCAGATTTTTATGTACATGAAAACAGCTTCTGTATCCACATTGAATACCTCTATAAAATACATTAATTTCCTATTTTAAATTTAGTGATAAATAAAAGCTAATACCATTCAGCATTTTTAAAATTTCATATATAGAAGTGTCAAATAATTATCAATTTGATTTTTCTTTAAAACGAAGATGTTGACTAAAAGTTTGAAAATTCTAAATTAGAAGCATTTCATGTTTAATCTCTGGCCAGTCAGTAAATGACTTGAGTTTCTTGGTATCATCAGCTATGAGAAAATGCAAACTCAGATGCCTAGTGGAGGAAAGAAACAAATGAAACAATTGCCATCAAGTTCATTCCATTGCCCCGGGCATGTTGTTAGGAAAAGCCAGTCCCTGGAAAAAAGACATCGTGTTGGGAAAGCTAAAAGGTCAGCAAAAGAGAAAAAGACCCTTAACAAGATGGATCGACATAATGACTGTAGCAATGACTTTGAGTAGATCAGAGCCTATGAAGGTGGCACAGGATAAAGTTCAGGTCCATTGTAGGAGTACTGGGGCTCATACTCAACTAGACAACACCTAATAAGAAGCAAAACTCTAAAAAAGAACATACAAATTGTTTTTGTTAGAAGAATAGCCATATGTTCTTCCCAGGCAGATAATTACAGCTACCTGACAGTAAATGGAGATTTTGTGAATTAATACATTACATGTTAGAACAGTAATAGAAAATCACACCAGGTTTTTAATAATAGGAGTCTCACCTTATAAATATTTAGAATCTCAAAAAGTCATTGAATTGCTGCTTTGAGGCAAAATTATTTGATGACCTTGCATTATGATGGCTAACAGGATCTCTAGCTGGAGTCATTAAGTGTTGGCTTTCAATTGTAATGATAAGCCATTTGAACCCTAAAGACACTGTTTGTGAGAAATCTGCAGCTCTTTGCTTTTGCAAAGGTTTTAGCTTTGCAACCTCTATAGGGAAATTCCATTTTGCATATATTGCCACTACAAGTCATAATAACCTCAATGGCGATTAATGGATGGCAATGAGTTAAGCTGGAAAGAATAAAAACAAACATGAAGAAACAAATGTTGGGGAGGATTTAGGGAAATTAATTCTCTTATCCATTATTGATAGGGATTGTAGTATCAGTAACTTTTAAAAAATGGCTTTCTTAGCTTTGTTTTTCCCTACATGGCTAAAGGAGACTACACTGATCAGATTCAATGATAACTTGGGTAGTTATTGTTGTTGCTAGATGTTGTCAAGTAGACTACAACTCATATAGAAAGTATGAGCAATATAGATCTGACCCTTTCCCTATCTTGTGTCATCCTCATGAAGACTCTAAACAAGATAGAGTGGGCTAGAGCATAACAGAGACACCTTTTAGGTGAGAATATGAAAAATGGTAATATAGAAGTAGTAAAGTACAGCCTAATAATATATGTTGTTCTTGTGTACTGCTGAGTTGGAACCAACCCACAGCTGACCTTCTAGCAGATTTTCAGAGGCAATTAATAGCGTGAGAGCGATCCTTTTCCTTTGGACCAGCTAGAAGATTCAGATATCATTATTTTTTTCTTAAGCTTTATTTTCCTTGTTGAACTTCACCCTCCTTTTTTTTCATATGCCTGTTTATTTACAAAATTAGAATACATTGGTTTTGAGAACAGGTTCTTCCAATTTTCCTTATACCCGCACCCAACAAATTATACAACTTTATGATTAATCCCTCTTCCCCTGCACATCCTGATCTCTCTGATTTTACCTTCTCCCCCCACCCTTGAATCCGTATACTCATTTTACAATAATTGTTTTATACAATATTTATCCTTTTGGGACTGAGTTAGTTCACTCAGCATGATGCTCTCCAGTCTCCCCCAAGTTAGGTAATAATTTACAAAATTATTGCTCCTGCTGAAATAT
>NW_006399869.1:5853246-5853880 GCF_000299155.1 Elephantulus edwardii | reverse complement strand
AAATTATTATTTAAATCTCTATTACATTTTATGTTTTTCTGTTAACTGTTAGACAAAAACAAAATTTCTTTATGAGGAAATTCTTTTGGGATGTATTTTTGTATATTTGGTCACTCTTCTTCCTCTTTTTTCATCAAACCCAAATCAAGCCATAGGTGACCCTCCAGAAGAATTTCAAAGAATTTATATTGAATGGAAGAGATTGCTCATCTTTCTCCCATGGTGCAGCTTATGGATTTGACTCACGCACTTTTGGAATCTTATAGTGAAACTTTTTATCCAGTAGGTCACCTGATCTCCACGTAGGTTGAGTATCAGAAATAATTTCAGAGTGCCTTTACCCACAAGAATGGACCCAGATCTTGAAGACAATAGTAACATGAAGTGGAAATTGTCTTCAAATTAATGTGAATTAATGTTATTTCCCCAATGTGTTAAGAATTTTTTGTGGCTTCCAACATAAATAAAACCCTTACAATCATATTAACAAAAATATGCATTACATATTATCAGAGTACATAGTTATTTTCCAAATATATAAACTACTATAAACCACTTTAATTATGTAAGTTTGCGGTTACTTTATAGTTATTGTTGTTATGTGCCGTCAAGTCACTTGTGACTCATAGCGACC
>NW_006399869.1:5851613-5852286 GCF_000299155.1 Elephantulus edwardii | reverse complement strand
GACACCATTGCTCTTCAGTACTTTAGAGAGGTCCGTAACAGGAGACTTTCCCATCGCAATATGTCTTTTAATTTCCTGGCTGCTGGTGCCAAAAGCGTTGATTGTGGAGCCAAGCAAACTGAAGCTGTGAACAATCTCAATCTCTTCACCATCCATCCTGATGCTTTATAGTAGTCCTACTAAAATCTTTTGCAATGTTTCCCATGTGAAGGTAGTCATAAACTTCCAGGGATATTTTGTATGTTTATTTGATCTTAAAGATGTGGGTCCTCAAAAAATTAATGTACGTAAGTATAACATTTATTGTTGTTGTTTTTGTTATTTTACTATTAAACAAACAAAGCTTCACACTACCCTAAGGTCATTAGCAAGACATGAGCTTTCCAAGACTTTAAATCTTTATGAGAGGAGATAGCCTATAATTTTTCTTTCGAGTAGCAAATGAATTTTAATTACAGGCATAATGGCTAGCAGAACAAAAAGCAGCAGTCTATACCATGAAGACTTCATATTTTACTATAGATATGTTTAAATTCAAGAAGGATGAACCCTAATGTGTAAGTAAATTAATTCACTAATTCAAAATGAAGACATCTGTGAAATAGCCGGCTTGTTAAGTGAATAAAATGATATCTACACCAAAAAGGCCTCACAAGTGCAAGTGAGTTTCATT
>NW_006399869.1:5847299-5850798 GCF_000299155.1 Elephantulus edwardii | reverse complement strand
ATATATCTATCTCTATGTCTATCTCTATCTATACACACAGAAACATACAAACTTATATGTATATATGTATATGCATACACATATATGTATATAATCATCATCATGATCTAATTACTGTTAAGTTGAAACTGTCTCAAAGGTGACCCTCCCTTGTGCAGCAGATATTATAAATTACATCTCTCTGCCTTGGAATCCCTAGTGGATTCAAACTTCCAAAAACATATACCCTTTGGAATATCATCATAACTCTCTTTATGTACTAGGACACCAGAACTCCCCTTATACATAAAGACAAAAAAAGGAAAGACCCAACTGGATGTGAGAAGAAGCTCCAAATATTTCACTAGATCACAGATAAGCCAAAACAGAAGAAATCAAGAAATTATGGAGTTAAATTTCAAAGGTCAGCACAAGTAGACAAAGCAAAGTATTATAATAAAATGAGCAAAGAACTGGAGTCCAAAAATAAAATGGCCATACTATCTCAGCATTTCTTAAACTGAAGGAACTAAAGAACAAATTCAAGTCAAGCTTCGAGTCACAATATTTCAGGATGCTATGGGTAGAATCTTGAATGATTCAGGAAGTATTAAAGGAAGATGGAAGGAGTATAGAAATCACTGTATCAAAAGAATTGGCTGACATAGAAGAATTTCATGAACAACTTATGATCAAAGAGCAATGGTGATGAAGGGAGAAGTTCAGACTTCTCTGAAGGACTTGGCAAAATATAAAGCCCCAGGAATTGATGAGATACCAATTTACATATTTTAACAAACAGTTACTCTCCTGGACATGCTTACTAGGCTGTACTAAGAAATCTGGAGGACAACTACCTAGCAAACTTACTATAAGAGATTCCTTTAATCCCGTTCCATAATAAGGTGACCTGACAGAGAATGGAAAATATTGTAAAATATCACTACTATCACATACAAGAAAAATCCTGCTGAAGATTATACAGAAAAGAATCAAACAGTACACTGACAGTGAACTACCAGTAATACAAACTAGGTTTAAAAGAGGTTGTGTTACTACAGACATTATTGCTAATGTCAGATGGATCTCGGCAGAAACAAAGAGTACCAGAGGGATATCTATCTGTGTTTCATTGACTATGCAAAGGCATTTTCCTGTGTAGATCACAACAAATTGTGGTTAACCTTAAGGAGAGTGAGAATCCCAAAATACTTGATTCCACTTATAATAAACATATACCTGGACCAGAAAGCAGTCCTCGGAACAGAGCAGGGAAGCACTGTATGGTTCAAAATCAGGAAGGGAGTGTGTTAAGGAGGTGTCCTATTCATACTATTTCAATCTATATGTAGAACAAGTCATCTAGGAGGCCAGGAGTTATGAGAAAGAAAAGTGGCATGAGATTTGGAGGAAGACTCATGAATAACCTACATAATGCACATGACATAGCCTTCCTTACTGTAACTGAAGAGGACCTGAAGTGCTTGCTGAAGAATTTCAAGGACTGTAGTTTTCTTCAATATGGTTTGAAGCTCAACATCAAAAGCACAAAGATTTTCACCACTGGGCCAATTGGCAGCACCACGATGGTAGGAGAAGAGATCGAGGTTAACAGTTACAGCTTGCTCAGGTCCACAGTCAACATTTGTGGCACCAGCAATCAGGAAATCAAAAGGTGAATTGCATTGGACATGTGGCCAGGAAGTACCAATTCTTGGAGAAGGAGATCACACTGAGAAATTTGGAGAGATAGTGCAGGAGAGGAAGACCCCGGAAGAGATCTATTGATACAGTAAGTAAGGCAGTGGGGTAGGTGTGTTGGAGTCAGTGAGACCCGTTCAGGACAGGTCAGGCTTCAGGCTTCAGAACTATTGTACCTAGGGTAACTATGAGTCACAGGCAACTTAATAGCATACAACTATATAACTATACGTGTGTGTGTGTGTATACATACACATATATACACATGTACACATACATATATATATACACACATATATACATATACACATACACACACACACACACACACACACACACACACATATATATATTTCTAAAGTGCTTGGTTTTGGTATGTGGAGATTGAGTTCCAAAGCTGGACCTCTAACTCTGTTTTGATTATTTACATGCATTCTGGCAATATTTGAGGTCTTTCAGGCCATTAAATTAGATGTGTGACACATTCATCAATTATGGGTGAGCCAAGAGATGTTTAGTTTGCCCTCAGGAAAAAAATGCAATTAAAAGTACTATATAACTTCCTGGTTAGGCCAAGGCAGTTTGCCTTCAGGCTTACAAGGGGAATTAGGAGCGCCTTTGGGTGTGTAATTAATTATTAACAAGAAATGTTAATATTACTGTTGTTATGTATTGTCCAGTTTCAGAAAGGAACAACTCATAGTTGACCCTTCAGCAAGCTTTCTGAGGATGTAAGTAACTCAGGAGTGGATTGCGCCTCTTTATTTTAGTAGACAAACTGGTGGATTTGAACTTTGTGTCTCAGTTGGCAATAAAAAATTTACCACTAAGCCACTGGAGCTCCCATTACTTGAAATGTTGTTGTTGTGTAGAACTGTCAAGTCTGAACTGACCCATAGCTAAACCTTCAGCAGGTTCTCAGAGGTAGTTAATCACACAGGAGCAGTTGTCCATCCTTCTCCCAGAGTTTGTGCTTTGCTCATTTCATGAAGTAGAACAGGCATCTATGAAAACTAGAGTCTAAGCATTAGCAAGCTGAGATGGACTGGTATTGGTCTCTTTGAATGAGCCAAAAATCTGATCTATTATGCTAGGAATAAAAAATGAAGGAAGAATGGTGTTGCATTCACACTCAAACTATTTCAAGATCCCTTCTAAAGTGATACTGTGAGTGATCCTAGGGTCAGAATCAGGCTAAAGTCAAGCAGGATATAAAGAAAGGTTGGAAGGAAGGAGTGATAGGGTGGATACGAGCAGGATAGCATCAGTGGAAGGCAAGAGTCAAGAAAAGTTGCTAAAATGAGGCCTTACCCAATCAGAATCAGGGATGTTGCATAACTCATGATACTGGTATGTGCAGTGGAGTCTGTCCCCAGTAGTGACATCAAGAACAATGGACTAAAACTGTCAAACACATCCTCCTATTTATCTCCTACTACTTAACTCCACTGGCCTAGATTCAAATCTGTAAACACATCAAAAAGTAGAAAAATTCTGGAAGTCCTATTCCACAACATAAAACAGTCTTCCAAGCATCTTGAAAAATCTACAACCAGGAGAGGGTAAAATAGATGAATAGGACCTTCTAAGAATCAAATACCAATGCACATCCAAAAACTCCAACAGAGTGAAAAGGGAAGCCACAGACTGGAAAAAAAATATTTGGCAATAACATGTCAGATAAGGGACTTATATCTAGAATTTATAAAATACTCTAGCACCACAACAAGATAAAGGTAAAGAACTCAATTGAAAAATGGGCACAGGATATGATCAGACACTTCATCAAAGATGCCTCTGATGCATAGCAAGTAATTGC
>NW_006399869.1:5845459-5846739 GCF_000299155.1 Elephantulus edwardii | reverse complement strand
ATAGAAATTGGAATGTTTAAAGGAGTAGATACAGTTTTGGACATGCTCACCAGTGTGTGCTAAGAAATCTGGAATATAATTATATGTCCAGATGATTTAAGAGATTAATATTTGTTCCCACTGCAAAAAAGGATGATCCAATAAATATAAAAACTGTCATTAATATCACATGGAATAAAAACCTGTTTTAAAATTGTAAAAAAATTACTATAACAATCTATCAGCAGAAACCTGCCACATATCCAAACTGGTTTTAGAAGAGACCATGGTTCCAGAGATATCATTGCTGACAACGGATGGATTTTCACTAAAACCAAAGAATTCCAGAAAGATGTATATATCTGTGTTGTATTAACTATGCGGAAGCATTTGACTCTGTGTATCACAACAATTTATAACTAAAATTAAGGATCATAAAAATCCCAGAAAATTTAATTGTGCTCATTAGAAACTTAAATCTTGACCAAAACAAAAAAAACATACCAGGAGTTTGAACAAAGCAGCAAGGAAACACTGTTGTTGTTTTTTTATACAACATTATTGTTGTTGGATATCACTGAGTGGGAGCACACAGCTGATCCTCCAGCAGGTTTTCAGAGGCACTGAATCCCATGGGAGAAGACTTCTGACCTTTTTCCCATGGAGCAGCTGCTGGATTCTAACCACATACCTTTGCCAAGGCAGATCAATGCCTTATCACTTAGACATCAAAAAAAAAGGAGTTCTGTCAGCGTAGTGGTTAAGGAATTGTGTTTCCAAAGCAAAAGTATGCTGCTCAAACTCACTTGCTGCTCAATGAGAGAAAGATAAGCAATCACCTCCAGGGTGATTTACTGCCTCTGAACGCCCACTGGAGGGTCAGCTATCTGTACATTCATAGTCAATCGAACACAACAACAACAACAGGGCACCAAGATGGGTATGCATCAAAGCTATGTCTGTTCCTCATACTTTCAATCTATATGCTGAACAAATCACTTGAAAAGCTAATTTTCTAAAGAAGAATGTGACATCAGGACCAGGGATGACTCATTAACAACTTGCATCATGTAAATGATGCAATTTTGCTTCATGAAATTGAGTGGGGCTTAAAATGCTTGCTGCAGAAAATAAAAGACTTCCAATATAACAAGCAAGACACTTACGATTAGAACAAATGATTGGATTGTAAGAAGCATGAATGTAGAAAAATTGGACAATATTAAGAAAGAAATGGAATGCATAAATGGTGACATACAAGATATTGGTGAAATTCGATAGATTAGCATGGGGCATTTTGA
>NW_006399869.1:5820388-5842084 GCF_000299155.1 Elephantulus edwardii | reverse complement strand
TAGAAGGTCAAGGACTGTAGTCTTCAATATGGAATGAAGCTCAACATCAAAAAGACAAAAATTTTCACCATGGGACCAATTGGCAGCACCATGATGAATGGAGAAGAGATCAAGGTTGTTAACAGTTACACCTTGCCCAGCTACACAATCAACACTTGCTTGGGTACCTGCAGGCAGGAAATCAAAAGGCAAATTTCTCTAGGTGAATTTTCTGTCATAGATCTTTCCAGAAGCAAGGAAGGATGTCAGTCTAGATACTAAAATGTGCCTGGTTTAAGCCATGGTCTTCAAAATTTCTTGCTATGCATTAGAGAGCTGAGCAGTCACTAAGAATGACAGAAGAAGAACAGATGCCTTATATTTGTGGTGTTGGAGATCAGTATTGAACATTCAATGGACCACCAGGAGAAAAAACAGGTCTTTCTTGGAGAGAGTGGAACCAAATTTCTCTTTGGAGTTTAGGATTTTAAAGGTCCATCTCACATACTTTAGGCAGGTGGCCAGGATGGACTGATCCTTGGGGAAGGACATCATGCTTGGAAGGGTGCAGGGACTGTTACAGGAGAAGACCTGGGCTGTACCAGGGGCAATGGAGGTAGTTTTGGTTGGAGTCAGTGAGTCTGGCTCAAAATAGAAAAGGCTTCAGGAATGCTGTATGAGGTTGTTATGAGTCACAGGCAAGTCAACAGCACATAACAACAACAACATAGTCTTAAACACAGAGGACACCTAAAACTCAATAAAACAATAATCAATATTATTGGGGCAAATGACCTTCTTCCATTTTCTAGAAAAAAAGATTAAAATTTACATTGATTTCATTTTACATAGATCCCTAATCAACATTCTCAATGCCAGCAGTCAAGAAAGCAAATGATAGATTATATTGGGAAACTTTGATGTTAAGGAACTTTCCAATGTCTTAAAGAGTAAGGATTTCTAATTTAAAGCCTAAGTTTCACCTTATCCAAGCAATGATCCTTTTAGTTACTTACTATGGATCTGAATGTTGAACAGTTAATGAGAATGACAGGAGAAAAACTGATGCCTTTGAGTTGTAGAGTTGCAGAAGAACACTGAATATTCCATGCACCCTTGAAAGAACAAACAAATCTGTCTTACTGTGAGTGCACCAAGGGTGCTTCTTAGAGACATTGATGGTGATATTTTCTCTCGCATATTTTCAGTACGTTATTTGGAGGGGCCAGTACATGAAAGAGGATACTATGTTAGGAAAGATGGAGGGTCCGTAAAAGAAAAGAAGACCCTCAACCAGTAAGGTTTTCACATGACTACAACAATGAATTCAAGTATATCAGAAAAGATGGGGATGACACAGGATAGAAAAGAGTTCAGATCCATTGTTCATAAAGTTGTGATGAATCATAGTTCACTCAGTGGTACCTAACAACAACAGCAGCTATTTGCTATGTAGTTTTTGGAGTTCTGGTGGTTTTATTGAGTAACTCTTCAGAATATTAACCAAAAGTTCAACAATCCTAACCAACAAAATGCTGAATAAGAAAGCAGGATGTTTTACAGCTAAAAGCATTTACAGACTTGGAAAACCAATGGAGAGTTGCTAAAAGTTAGATCAAATATAACAGTAGAACCTTATTTAAGTTGAAATTTCGAGTTATGGTCAACATATGTCAGGATCACATGGTTAATGAGTCAGACCCTAAACACAATCTATTCAGATTGGAGCCCAAGCACAAATCTGTAAATATTTTTAAATTGCAATTGTGTATACATACCAGTCATGGTTCTTTACATGTTTTTGTAATTCTTCCTACAGATTTAACTTTCACAGCTATTACCTAGTGATGATTTATTTACACTTTAATCATATGTGTGGAATTTACTGTTTGTATGAAGATATTTCCTTTCATTACAAGATGGTTTATCTTTCTCCTGTTTAAAGCTTAATAAATAGAGCTCAACAAAATATTTTAAATCTAGTATGCCTTTTTCTATTACATGTATTTTATACTATTTAAGTGCAGTCTTATTTTATGTATGCTTGTATGTTAGAGTTCCTTGCTCATGGTAACGATTTCCAATTTTCTTACATTCAACTTCTAACCGCTTTGCTCTCAAGTCTACTTTACTGGGGGGAGGGAGGATGTCCTCCTTGTTGCCAAATCCAGTGATAATTTATCTAGTTTGTATTTTCTTTAATTGGATTCAATCTTTTAAAATGTTGGATAAAAAAAAATAAAATGTTGGATAAATCTTATTGAAATGACCTTTCATTATTCCATGATGGTACATTTCTTTGTTTTTATACTTACTATTCTAGAATTCTAGAAGCATCTTAGTTGTATTTCTCAGCTCCTTTTCTTTTTTCCTTGCTTCTCACATTACTTATCAAGGTAATATCACTTAAGTTCTGCATCACAAATTCATTCTACTGATACTCCTACATTACTATGCCAACATGTACAAAATGAAAGTCAGTATCACTTTCTAACCTTTCTTTTAGTTTATTTTATTTCCTTTATTCCCTACAAGAATACCCAGCATCGTTGTTCACCTTGGTGCACAAGTTTGAAAGGGAGGCATTATGTTTGAGCCTTGTCTCTTACTTCATTGTGTATAATCTAACACCAAATCCAGATGAATCAGGTTATGAGATATTTTCCAAACATGATCACACTCCTACATCATTACTTCATCATCTGTGGTTCTGTTTACCATAATTTTTAACCTATGTCACGCAATAATATAATTTTCTAAAAAGAAAGGCATTTCAGATAATTACTGTGAATTTTAATATAACAATCATATTTTGTTTCAGTTATTAGAGAGTTCGAATAAGTAATATTTTGTCGTGACTGTAATTTCTTAGAAAAATGAATTTTCTTTCTCTTTATGTCATTATCAAATTGATATTTCATTAAAAAGTATCTCATATATAATGAGATGGCATTTTTAATATAATTGTGAACAGTAATATGATTCAAAATAGCTGTTCTTCTAAAAATATTTTAGAATTTTAAAGTCAGTCATTTATTTTGCTTAAGAAATTAAATTGATTTATTATACAATTAGATTCAATGTAAATGTTCATAACTGATGGATTATACTTCTAACAACCAAATTACATTTTTACCTAGAATAAACACATCTTTATTTGAAGCTTTCTACAAATAAAGATAATTTTGAATTAATAGACATCTATTTAAGAATGTTGGAAGGAGGAGTGGGATCCACTTCTGTAATAGCTTGCCTCCGGAAACCCTATGAACCTGGAGAGAGGATGAGAGACACCCAAGCATTGAGGACTCTCCTTCATAGGGTCATTATAAATCACCTGTGACTCAATAGCACTTAACAAGAACAACAACAATTTAAGAATGGAAGTCACACTTGTAATATCTTGACGTACATATGTGTAGTTTGAGAACTACAACAAAAAATGTTATTGTTGTTATTATGCATCATCAAGTTGCCAATGACTCATAGTGATCCTTTGTACAACAGCTCTGAACCCTGCTCTAGCCTGAGCCAACCTTATTGTCTCTGAAACACCTACCCCCGTTACGCAGTCAATCCATCCCATCAAAGGTTTTCCTCTCTTGTGCTGTTTCTCCACCCTCCCAAGTTTATGTCCCTCTCAAAGAACTAGTCCTTCCTTGCAACAGGCCCAAAGTAAGTAAGTCAGATGAAGCCTCAGAATTCTTGACTCCAAGGAGCAACTTGCTCTCACCCTCTCTAGGATGAATCTGTTTGTTTTCCTAGCAGTCCAGGATATATTCAATACTCTTCTCCAGCACCACAGCTCAAAGGAATCAATTCTTTTTCTATCATCTGCAATAATTGTTCAACTTAATTACTTGCAAATGATATTTTCTTGATCAGGTGCTCCTTAGTCTCCAGATTGACATTATTGCTCTTCAGTATTCTAGAAAGGTGCCTGACAGCAGACTTTCCCAGTGCAATTTGTCTTTTGGTTCCCTGGCTGCTGATATCAGTGTGTTGACTGTGTAGCTAAGCAAGCTGAAGTTATTATCAGTCCCAATCTCAGCTCTATCATTCATGAAGCTGCCAATTGGCCCAGTTATGAGACTCCACCTTTGGGCATGTAGCCAGGGAGGAGCAGTCTTTGGAGAGGGTTATGCTTGGAAGGTCGAGGGACAGCACAGAAAGGAAGGTCTCAGATGGATTGACACAATAGCTAGAGTAATGAGTGTAGGTGGGTCATAGACAGTGAGTTTAGCTCAAGATAGAATACAGTTCAGAGCTATAGTGGAGAGGGTTGTTATGAATCATAGTAGACTTGACAGCACATAAAAAAATCTAACTTTAAAAAAAAATTTAAACTACCATTTATTTTATTTTCTTCCATTATATATCATGCCAGGGGGAAAAAAGAATCCTGAATAAAAGAATATTTTTTTTGGTTGCGTGTTTTGGGGTTAATTTTTGTAATTATTTTATAATTATTATATAATTATATTATAATCAAGTGTTTATTTCTCATTTAACTGTAAGTTTTTTCATAAGAATGTGGATACTAGCTATATAAGGTTTGGCTTTTTTCCTATTGGAGGGCTCCTTCTATTGTTTGATGGCAAATTTAAGTAAACATTTGCTGCTAGTTGTCTCAAGCCAGCTATGTATGACTCAGTTTGACCTTATTTATAAGATTAAAAAAATGTTGCTTGACCATGAAACAGTTTCATGGTCTTAAGTTCATTGTTTTATCTGTTTGCCCAGCCCTGTATTTTACCAACTGTGATGCTCTTAGTCATTTGTCTTTCATGATAATATGCTTAATGTAAGTGAGCCACAGTGTCATTATCCTCAGAGTTTAGGCACTATCTGAGTTTAACTAAGACTGATTTGATCATTCTTCAAACAATCCATAGAACATTCATTGTAAGTCTTCTTCAGTTTCTATCTTCTTTTTTTTTCATTGACAAATTTTCACATACATATGGGATGACTGGAAATAGCAAGAATTGAGTTATGTGCACCTTCTTCAATAAATCAACATTTTTGCATTTAAAATTTAAAGAAGTCTTTTGCAGCAGATCTGCTCAATATAATATGACATTTGATTTTATTGCTGCTGCTTCCAAGGACAGCAATTATTTGTACAAGTGGAAAAGATAATTGACAATTTTACCTTCATTTTTATTAGTCCATTTGTCAAGTTTTCTGCTTCTTTCACATACAGGAGTAATTCATATTGAAGGCTTTTTACCTCTAATGTGTAGGTGTGTTCATGTTATATTCATTTTTTTGCAAGTAAGTGTAATCGGAATGCTCCTTAGAGGCAAGGATAATGAAACTTCATCTCACTTATTTTAAGCATACTTTCAGGAGAAAGTAATCATTAGAGAGAGAACAGGTAGAGGTCAACAAAAGAGAAGATGACTTCCAAAAAGATTAATTGATACAGTGATTAATTACAACAATGGGCTTGAGCATGAGAGAATGTGACAATGGTCCTGGATATGGCAAAGCTCAGATCTGTTGTTCAGAGGGTTGCTGTGAGTCAGTCAACTCAACAGCACATTATAACAAAAGGTTGTTGTATCATTTGCATCTTACAGGTTGCCACTGAATCTTTCTCTAATGAAAAGAATACAATTTTCATTATATAATCCAACTTTTCAGATTATTTTTTGCTGTACACAGATTGAACAAGTTCAAAGGCAAAACCTTTCTGCACATCTATCCAGTCTGAATCACACAATATCACCTTGTTCTGTTCCAATATTATAGTTCACACGAGCAGTGTTAAACATTCTTAAATTCCCAAACTTTATAATTTAAACCATAACTTGTTAGGATTCACCCAGGCAAATGTCTTTGTATGGTCAGTAAAACATAAATATATTCCAGGTATTTTCCATTATTAGCCAATATTCATCTGACATGAAAAATTATATTCCTCATTCCGTTTCCTCTGCATCAGGCTTAAACTTCTCAACCATCCCTTGAAAGGAGAATTGAAATTAACAGCTGCAGTCACTATTGAACTATTTTCAACAAAATTTTTTCAGCATCTGATACTAGTGATCTTATTTCATAATTTGCTCTTTCTGTTTAACTGCTTTTGTTTGAGATGGGCTATGTGGATCTCTTGGTTGGTTGGCTAGATAGCTCTCTTCCAAATTTCTTAACATAAATGAGTAAGTGCTTCCGGCTTTGCATCTGCTTATTACTGACACATCTCAAATAGTATTCTAACTGGTTTACATTTAGAAGTTATTTGATGAGAATTTAAATCATAATACAATTTTTGCTAGATATATAGAATTTCTTAGGAAAAAAATGGATTTGTCCTAAATTACTACAGGAAAGTTATTTTGTCATTATTATAATATTTTAATGAGTTACTGTACCAGTAATGCATAACATATCAGGCTGCTAACCAAAGGGTCAGTTATTCATAATCACCAGACACTTAATAAAGATTTACTATGAGTTAAAATTCCAAGAGGTTTTCATTCTTTCTTTTAAGTAGAATAATAATTATTATTATTATCATAAAAATAAACAAACTGTTGTTTGCCAAGTGAAGTGTACTATATAATATCTCTTCTCGAATTATTTTAAAAATGTGTATATTTTGATTTGTAGATAACTTTAACTCAATGATAGAATTGTCATAACACTCATTAAACTTTCCTCATGCACTAAAAGATTTTATAAAGTTTACTTTTTTACAAATTTTCTTCTAACAGCTATAGAAATTGCAAGGTTTTTCTTGATCTAAATTTAATAGTTCCTACAAAGGTTTAGTATATGTTATATTGTGTTCTTAACTAAAAGGCCATATGTCTTTAGCAGTTTGAATCTGTAAACTGCTCAATGAGAAAAATCTTAATAGGAAGAGATTGATCATTACAGGCTTGGAAACCTAATGAGTGCTCACTATCTCAGAATCAACCCTAGGACAGTGATTTACAGGTTTAGGGACTTTTCTGTTTTGTTTTCATGGGAGGTTTGTTGTTGTTGTTGTTTTTAATTTTTAGACATTTCTCTTATAAATCATTTTATAGGAAATTCAGATTACCAAATTAAATTTTTAACCAGGCTAAGGTACTGATATATCAATGTCTAATTTCTAACATCAAATTACATTTTGAAATACATAATTTTCTCATACTTAAACAACAGAATTCTACGTGTAAATTTTATTTATTTTTTTGCTGATGTAAAATGGACTTTGAACAAAAGCAGAGACTACTAACTGCTGAGAAAATAATTTGAGAGTTGAATTCTATGTCTATGAATGTAGCATCAGGATCGAAGAATACTAATCAACATCCTGCTTTATGCAGATGATATAACTTTGCTTGCTGAAAGTGAGGAAGACTTGAAATGCTTGCTGCAGAAAACCAAAACCAAGATATGGTTTATATCTCAACATCTTGTTGTTGTTGTTGTTGTTGTTGTTAAGTGCCGTCGAGTCTCAGGCAACTCAGCGATCTAGAGAAGAAATACTCCTAATTGGACCAATAGACAAAATCATGTATTTTTGAAAAATGGTGGAGCTTGTCAATGATTTCATCTTAATTGGGTTCACAATTAACACCCAAGATAGTAGCAATCAAGAAATCAAAAGACATGCTGAAGTGGGAAAATCTGCTGTTGAGGGTCTCTCCAAAAGGCTGGAGAACAGTGATACCAGTTTAAAGACGAAGATCCACCTGGTTCAAGCCAGAGCCTTCTCAATACTTCTTTGTTCCTGATAGTCGAATAATGACTAAGGATGACAGAAGAAATTTTGACCTCATACCTTTGAATTGTAAAAGTGTACTCTACTTTTTATTTTCTACTTTTTTTTTTTAAGTGTACAAGACTTTAGTGTTGTAAAAGTATACTAAATATCCCGGGGACTTACCAAAAAACAAAAAAATATGTATTTTAGAGAAAGTGCAACCAGAATGTTCCTTTTAGGTAAGGATAGAGGAGCTCTGACTCACATACTTTGGGCAAATTGTTGAGAGGGGCCAGTCCTTGGACATAATGTGTGGGAAAGTGAAGGGTCACCATAACAGAAAAATATCCTCAACAAAATGGACTGACAAAATGACTGCAAAAATTTGATCAGAGGTGATGAAGGTGGCACAGGATCAGATGGTATTCAAATCCATTTTTCATAGGGCTTCTATATGTGATGGTCAAGTGGATGACCGTAATAATTATTAAAGATTAGTATTTAGAATCATTACTACACTTTGATAAATATATTGTTGTTGTTGTTGTTATGTGCCGTCGAGACGTTTGCGACTCCTAGCGACCCCTATGCACAACAGCCCTAAACCCTGCTCTGTCCTGCGCCAACCTCACAGCCTCTGATACACCCATCCCGATTACCCCAGTCACCGAATCAATCCATCTCATAGAGGGTCTTCCCCTCCTGCGCTGTCCCTCCACCCTCCCAAGCATGATGTCCCTCTCCAAGGACCCATTTACAACTTATTTTTCTTCATCATATTTAATTTCACCTTTTTATCATTATAAAATATTATATTTTATACACATAATAAAAGTAACATGTTTATCAATTCTTGATAAACTATACTCTTTTAAAATATTTTCTGTTAATACTAGACAGTTTTGCAGTCAAATTAATGTTTTATTAGGTTGGGGTATTGAGAGATTAGATTGCTTGCTTAATAGGAGGAGTAGTGAAATAATGAGAGTTGTGGGGTTTTTTGTTTGTTTCTTAGAATTTAAAAATGGGGGAAAAATCTTGCAGATAGACTAGTTCCTTTAAAAAATCCAAAAATATCATGCACTTGAAAACATGATTTATGTTATTCTTTCTACTCCATTGCTTTCTGCTCCTCTGCTAAAGTCCAAAGTCATTCCTCCTAGAGAATGATTAAGTAACAACCGCCTTTTGAAAGTAGTCTCTTTGATTCCCAGAGATTATATATTCCTTTTTCCAAATGCTTTGTATAGGCCTATCCACTTTCTATTACATTTATATCTGTAAAGCAAAATTCTCTACTATTCCATCAATCTTGATTCAACAGACCCTGTGGGGCAGAGAAGAGCTGATCCACTGGGTTTCCAAAACTATAGTCTTTATGCTGTGAGATTGGAATATGTTTCTCCTGAAGAGCTTCTTGTAGGTTTGAACTACCAACTTTCTGGTTAGCAATAGAGAACTTCAATCACTGCACCACCAGAGTGCTCTTTCTCTACACACACACACACACATACACACACATTAATAGATAACATATGCATACTTAGGAGAACAAATACATTTCTAAACATAGGTGATAAATTAAACTCTACAGAAATTAATACTCTAAGAAATTTTCAAACATCAATTAGCCAATTTTATTATTTTATGTTTCTTTCCTGCCAGCAGATATACTGGCAAAGATATACTACCAAATATGTAAAATATTTCAAAATGTTCATTTTATAAAACTACTAAAATCATTATTTGCATGTGTTTCAGTGTAGCAAAAATACCTCCTTTATTTCTTTATAAAATATCGTATTTCTGAAAACGTATCTTGTACTCTAAGACCAAGCAAACATATCTTATTTTATAAACAGGAAAAAGAAGAAAGGGAAGTTAGAGAGTGATTTTTTAAATTTTTTTTTTTTACTTACGGAAGGCTCTATAAAATTCTTCAAGTGCAAGGTGCTTGTCAGTGTTAAAATCATCATATTTCAGTAGATCATACAAAGTACAGTCAGATAGATCCTTGTTAAATTCTTCCTGTTTGATTACCTAATGGAAAATTAGAAATATACATTTATATTGTATCTTCACATTTGTATGGTATGTTGTTGTTTACCATCGAGTCGGAACAAACCCATAGCTGACCCTCCGACAGGTGTTCAGAGGCAGTTAATCACATAGGAGGAAATTGTCCATCATTCTTCCATGAAGTAGCTGGTGGCCTCAAACTGCCTGCCTTTGGAATTGCAGCACACTTCTTCCCACAAGGCCGCCAGAGCTCTTTTTATGGTATAATTCTTTATAATAATCATTTAACCCACTGTTGAAAGGTTAACACTGACTCATTTAATATGATGGACTTTTATTTAATGGACAACTGTTACCATTTGAAAGGTAGTCAATCAAGATTGTTATCATTGTTAGTTGCCATTCAGGTGATTCAAACTCACAATGGCTTTATAAGTTGCAGAGTGGAACTGGTCTTGATGGGGCTTAGAAAGTTCATCAGTCATATCTTCCTTAGTGGCTCTAGGTGGGTCCTGTCCATCAACTATTTGGCTAAAAGTTATTAAATGTTTGCCTCACACAGGGAGACCTTCAATTAAATAGGCATGTAGAATTTAGTTCAAACACTCTAGTACAAAGTTCTCACTGGATGACACAGAAAATCTAGGCAGTTTGTAAAAGGACATTCTGTATTATAGTCATTTACTTCCTCCATTTACCCTAACCCCAAAAAATACCTCCATTTGAAAATTGTCTCCCATGTCTCAATGACCTTTCTTAAAATAGAACAGTTCTGTTTCCAACACAAATTTTTCAGTAGCTTGTGTCAACTTACTTCCTCATATTATAAGTGAAAAATGATGTCAGATTATTTTTTCTCCTCTGCCTATGCCTGAACTCCTCCCCTGCTGAAAGTTAAACCATTCGGGACTATGCATTAACTCCCACGATCACAAAGGAGCTATTAAGCAAATGATTGTTTCCAGGCGCAAGATAGAATTAATGCACCAAGTGATGATGAAAACCTATTCAGGCATGAGTGAAGAAAACCATCAAATGGCTTTTCGATCTGTGCTGTGTCCTTTGGACTGCAGCTGAACTTTTTTTTATACTCTACTGCTTTTGACTATTGCCTGCCATCTAAGTCTGTTCCCCAGGATATTTCAAATATCCTTATTTCTGGTGAGTAGTAACACATCAGGTTCTACTGTCTTATAAACCTTTCCACTTACAGAAGAAGTAATTTCTATTTCATACAACATAGCCTACTTTTAAAATAGCAGATGATGTGTGATCAGGGAAAAACAAAGAAAAACAGGCTTCAAAGTCTAACAATTCTACATATAAATCTTTCTAATGATTTGCAATATTTATAATTTGGGGTTATCTTTTAACCTTTCTTCAAATATAAAATGAAAATTATTACATATTATTACACAAGTCATGATTTCTGAAGTAGTATTAGATAAGAAATAAAGTCAAACGCAAAAGCTGACATATAAAAACTCAAAAAATGGACATTTAAATTTAAGAAAAATGATTTTTATATAAATTACACATCACATTAAATTAGTTCATAATAGACTTTCAAAGATTAGCTTGTATATTTTATGGTTATATACTGACAATAGGTTATTCTTTCTTTTGATGTAGAACTGTTTCAGGCTACCTTTGTTTTATCAATTGTAGGCTGGTGATCTCTGGATGCTTGTGACCTATTCATTTAACCCTTTTTTGAACTCTTGTATGGTACAAATGTAGTTATATGTGAGTGCGGGTAAGTTGTAGAGATGAAGCTGGAAATGGAACCAAGCATATGGGATATTAGAGCCTCCTGCCTCCCTCTCTAGCTGCCTTAGTGGTGATATGCAACATGAGCATATGCACTGCTGAGCAGTATTTTTAAAATATAGCGAGTTTTCTGATCTTGTGCATGATTTTGAAATTTCTTCGGTTAAACTGACATTTGCTGCCTTAGAGAGGGAAAAATGGTAAAAGGCTTATCGTCTTTAAATGAACCATATAAATAGATACTGCAGATAGCAAGTACTAAGCCCTACACTATTCCACAGTCCAGCTGGAGGGATTAATAAAACTATCTAAATGACTAAAGCCATCTCTCCTATAAGCCTAATGGGAAAACAAAATACTGCTTTTCTATTTAGAAAGCAACAGAGCTCTGAGTCGTTCTCCATCTGTTATGTGTTAGATCATGGAAAATGACTTTCCCCGGAGAGCAGTTGGGAGGGGAAGAGTTTATTTGATCTCACCTCACTATTGTTTCTATAAATATCTCCAATGTCAGTATTATAAATTTTAGAAAGTAGTAGCACAAAATATATCACTGAACAATATTTTATAGTGATTTTTAAACATGATTACTATTTTTATCATGCTTTTGCAGTCAAGAAATCAAAAGATGAATCCCTCTCAGGAAGGCTGCTGTTAGGGACCTCTCAAAAGTGCTAAAGAGCAACAATGTCTGTCTAGAGACTAAGGTATACCTGATTCAGGACATGGTTTTTGTAATTACTTGTTATGCATCAGAGAGCTGAACAATGACTAAAAATGATAGAAGAAGCATTGATGCCTTTCAGTTGTGGTGCTGGAGGAGTCTTGAACATACCGTGGACTGCCAAGAGAACAAAAATATTTTTCCTTGAGAGGGTGAAACCAGGTTGCTTCTTGGAGGCAAGGAGTATGAAGCTTCATCTCACACACTTTGGGCATGTGGTCAGAAGGAACTAGTCCCTGGAGAAGGACACCATGTTTGGAAGGGTGGAGGGAGAATGAAAGAGGGAAGACCTAGGGTGAGATGGATTGACATAGTAACAGGAAAAATGGAGTTAGGTGTATAAGAGGCAGTGAGATCTGTTGAAGATAGAGTAGGGTTCAGAGCTATTGTACATAGCATTGCTATGAGTCACAGGTGACTTGATGGCACATAACACAATCAACAATTTTCACTATATTGGGATGGAACACAAAGTTGGAGGAAAAAGCTTTTCTAATATAAATGTTATACATTTATATCTGTTTCAATAGTCACATTTTTTTCATATTAATATTACGTACTAAGCCAAAAGAAGAAATGAGAGCATTCCTTCTCTTTTTCTCCTGAATATTATCTCTGGTAGAAGACTAGCTAAAGGAAGCATCAGTGTGTCTTTGATTTGACCATGATTACACAACTAAGCTAGGCAAGCTGTTTTGCTGAATGCGAACCAAATAAACTCATTGTTCTAGCTAATAAACTTTCTGAAGAAAAACCCCTGCTTACTTATCCTGAGGAAAACATCATGCATAGGAGTTGAGCTATTCATTCCATATTTTTCAATATTTCAAATACATCATTTGAGTGTTTATGCTATATTTTGTAAAGAAAATAACCCACTTAAAATATCCTTTTTAGTAAACCTTTTCGATTTTCCTAGTTGTAAATTGTGATACACTCTGTAATGTCTGTAATGAGAGAGGTACTTTCATGTGGTTTGGAAGATAATTGGAATTTAAAGCTAATCCCATGTGAAGTGTTCCATCATTTAATAAGGCAGAATGATTAACAGGTAGGGATCTAAGTTCTGGTAGGTATGATGAAACATTGGATTGTGCAATTATCAGGATCATTGACTCTTGTATTCTCTAAATTGCCTTAAAGTAATTACAGTTTGTCAAGAAGAATGTTTCATAAGTAGATTTCCTTCCCAGTCAACAAGGCACTTGAAACAGTTGTCAAAAGTTTGGGTGCTACTCAAAAAGTCAGTAGTTCTAACCATTATCTGTCCTGTGGGAGAAAGATGTGTAATGTTCCTTTGTAAAATATAAATCCTTGGAAATCCTAGGAGATAGTTCTGCTTTGCTTTATAGTATCACTATGAATGAGAATAAACTCAAGGAAAATATGATTTTCTTGGTTAATGTTGCATGCCAACATGCTGGTCTATAAATGATGATGTAAACACTGAATTGGTTGCTCTTCCATAACTAACATTATAATGAATTAGCTTTCCATGATGTGATTGGTCAGTTAGTTGAAAGGGAGTTTCTTCACAGGTGTAGAGTGACTCCAGAGCCTAAGGAAAGAATCTAAAAAAAAAAAAAAGAGTTGTTTTTTCTTGTTTTCTTTTCTTTCTACCTTCTCTTATAGTGGCATTCCTTTCCTGGTACCTAGGGATGCAGATGTCTCTGGTCTGATGCTTGACTTTCACAATCTGTATTTGCCAGCCCTTCACAAACTTTTGAGCAGCAGCATGTGCCCTGAACCTGTTCACGGATCTACGAATACTTGGTTTCCCATCTTCTTTGATTCTGTCAGCTATTTTCTAGAAGTAAATCATATATTGTTTTTAGGTGTTTTCAAGTTCGTTCCAAATCATAGTGGCTCTATGTATAACTAAAAAAATCCTGCACTATTTTATTCTGCATCGTCCCATCAATCTGCTGTGTTTAAGCTCATTTTGTCAGTGCTGTGTTGATCCATCTCATTGATGACTCTTGTGGAGAATCTTCTCCTTCTTCAATAAGCTCCTAGTTCCCCAAGCACCTTTGTCCAGTGACTACTCCCTCCTGAAAACATACTCAAAAGTTTCTCATATGAAGGTTCACAAAATTAAAGAATACTACCACACTTCTTATAATACAGTTTTATTCACTCTTTTGCCAGTTCACTGAATATTCAGTATTCTTTGCCAACACTATACAAATACATCAATTCTTCTGTCCTCCTTATTAACTGTACAACTTTTACATACACATGAGGTAATTAAAAAAATAGTATAGTTTGGGCCAAGTAAAAAATAGTCTATAAAGAGAAACCCATGGTATTGAACACTGTAAGAGGCACAGGGCAGCAGATTGGCCAAATGAAAACATTATTTCATTTCTGAACTGCTGCTTGATTCATATGTGAAGATTGTGTCTACAAATTAATCATTGACAATTTAAAACCTTTTTTTTTCTAATTACAGTTATACTGCTTATTGGTCCAGTTTTGAGGATTATTTATATTATTCTGTGTTGAACTGTAATTCTTACTGAAGGCTGTAGTCTTTGATATATAATAAATACTTCAAGTCTTCATTTTTTGTGAGCATGGTAGTGTCATCTGTATGTTATGGGTTATTCACAAGACTTCCTCTATTTCTGATGCAACATTATTATTGATATAGTCCATCTTTAAAAATAGTCACCTTCTTGATAAGTATTCATTATGTTCATATAAATATTATTCTATCAATGACAATACTGTACTTCAGGATACATTTTGACTTGTTCTTTTTGACAATCAATGTTACATTTCTCATTGCCAACACAGAAAATAGTAGACCACATGGCTCTCTGATGCAAAAGAGCCAGTTCCATCCCATTTCAGGTATGTTGATGAAATAATTCTTCATGCATTCTATATCTGTTTTGTTAATCTTGCATTTTTCATAGTTGCATACTATATTCTATGCAGGCTCTATATTCCAATTATTAATGAATGTTTGCAACTCTTTCTCCTCATTTGAAACTTTGCCCCATCAAGTAAGTTAAAGTCTTCCTTTGGCTAAAGCTGTACCCCAACTACGTCAGTAAGGTCTGCTTCAAGAAAGCAGCTCTATCTTCTCCAGTCAAATGTTGAGTGTCTTCCAATCTGAAGATCTCATTGTATGGCACATTATTATTAATACACAGTGTTCTGTTATTCATAATGTGGTCAAGGGTCCATAATTTCAGATGTGTATGAACATTTACTACTTACTAATTGATCTTTCTTAACCTGGAAACACCATGTAAACTTACCCACCATGGGTGATCTGCTAGTATTTGAAATATCAGTGGCATTCCACCAGCATCACAGCAACATACAAGCCATCAAAATATGATAAATTGATAGAACAATGGTAGAAAATCAACAGGGACAATGTTACTATTTACAATGATCAGCTGAAGAGATTATTAAACCACTCATGAGAAGACAAGTACTTTATTTTGAAGTCATCAGGTTCCCAGGCACTTTTAAACCATTAATACACATCTTAAATGAAAAGAAATACTTCTACACATATTATCCTTTAACTCTTAACACATTAAATTTTAGTACTGCTGATATCTTGTACATATTATGAACCTCGCTCTAAAAAATTTGAAAAAAAAGAACGTCTGGAACTTTCTACTAATGCATACAGATACAATTAAAGTTATTCCTGTTTTTAACTGTAGTTCAAAACTCCTCCTAAACCAAAATTTATTGTCTTTCCTCATTCTCTTATTGCTGATTTTCTGGTTATTATTATTCTGAAGTCTTTGGCACTTGTAAATAAATTTCCAGTACAGCTAGGATTAACCTATAGGCACTGCTAACATGATTTTAAATCGAACATCTGGTTTCTGATTTCTAAAAATTATTTGATATATTTGATATATTTGATTAGTTTATCATCTTTTAAACTGTTAGGTAGGATGGAATTCTTTGGAAGTCTTACTTCACATCTTTAATTACAAAAAATATATATTTATGCTTAGTATACTCCCACTAAAATATCTTTTGCTGTTGTTTTCTTTTTTTTTTTTTTGGTCTTCAAATCTATGGAAAATTGTATTGCACAAGAAAGGGCAGTGTTTTCATTGTTATAGTTGTTATGAGTAGTTGTTGTTGTTGTTATTGTTAGGTGTTGTCAAGTACAACCCATAATTAACCTTTGAACTAAATATCTGAAAGCAGTCTGGTGTGTACCATCCTCACTTCCTGACACACAAGAGCCCATAGCAGCAGTCACCGTGTCAATCCACCTGGTTGAGCATCTTCCTCTCCTTTATCAACCCTTTACCCTTCCCAACATCATGTCCTTTTCCAAGGAATAGTACCTCCTAGGAATATGTCTAGAGTATGTGAGGAAAAGTCTCATCATTCTTGCTTCCAAAGAGCACTCTGGCTGCACCTGCTCCAAGACCTCTTTGTTCTCTTGACCATCCATGAGATGTTCAGTGCTCTTTTTCAACACCACAGCTCAAAGGTGTCAATTCTTTTTCTGTCATCCTTATTCATTGCCCAGGTCCTAGACGTATAACTACTAATCAGTAAGACCATGGCCTGAATCAGATTCATCTTAGTCCTCAAACTGACATCACTACTCCTCAATAATTTGGAAAAATCCCTAACTGCAGATTTTCACGATGCAATGTATTATTCTCACAAAACCCACAATAAATAAATATGTTGACTGGGCTTTATAAGCCTTTTAAAGTATCTTAAATTGTAATTTTCTGTATCAATTCTAAGTAAGGAATGATTTTTCACTGACAGCATTGTTATTAGATGCCATCAAGTTGATCATAACTCATAGCTACACCAAGAACAAAAGATTGAGCCTTGCCCTAATCTGTACCATATTCATGATTTCTGCCTTGTTGAGTCCACTATGGCAGTCACTGTGTAAATCTATCTTGTCAAAGTCATCCTCTCTTTCTCAGACTTTCCACATTTTCCAGTATGACATTTCCACTCAAGGTGTGATGTCTCCCTAAAGCATGAAGCTCTACCACCCACAACGTCAAGGACTACTCTGGCTCTACTTCCCCTTTGAGAGATTTGTCTGTTCCTATAGTAGTCCTTGTAATATCCAGTACTCTTTTTCAATGCTACAAGTCAAAGGCATGTATTTTTCTTCTGTATTTTTTAGTCAATGTTCTACTTTCAAATGCCTAGGAAACAACTGTAAATGCTATGGCTTGGGTCAGGTGCATCTGAGCCACCAAACTGAAGCCTTATTCTTTTTCTTTTTCTAAGTTATCAATAATATTTTATGTAGAAAAGTCACAGAAGAGCATATGAAAATATTGAAGTAAAGACATGTACGTAGGGTGCAATACAAACATTTTTTTCTATATAATATTATTATTATTGTTAATTGCCATTGAGTCATAGGCAACTCATAGCGACCCTATGGATGAAAGATCTAAACATTTGTATAATTTTCATCATTTCTGCAGTTCATAGGGTTTCTAGAGGCAATCTACTTCAGAAGTGAAAGCCATTCCTTCTCCAAACTTATTTTAATTGAGAGCTCCACCAAACACTGTCCACCATAGGTAACCCTTATCGCATTTGACACTTCAGTGTCACAGTGTTTAGCATCACAGCAACCATGAGTTTCCTCTGTACAGAAAATAGACCAGTGCTATACCACTTAGAAGACTGGTTGACCAAAAACAATTAAAACCAGGCAAAATTAGTTATGATAAATGTTAAGTCATTGGATATTTTTAAAAATATTTTAATTATTATACTGGATAATTTACAAAATTCGAATACACTGTTTTTTAGAACACATTCTTCCAATTTCCCTCACCCTCCCACACATTAAATTGTACAATGCCAAGGTTAATTGCTCCCTCCTCCTGCACATACTCATCCCTCTGCTTCCACCCTCTCCATAATCCTTTGGATCTTCATACTCATTCTACAATTATGGTTTTACATAATAATTATCTTTGTAAGACCGAGTTAGTTTACTCAGCATGATGATCTCCAGTCCCTCCCAAGTTGGATAATAATTAACAAAATCATTGCTCCTGCATGGTGTGTAGTATTACATTGTATGAATGTATCACAATTTCTCAATCCATTAAATCGTGCTGGGGCACCTGGGCTGTTTCCATGTCTTTGCAACAATGAATAATGCTATGAGATGGATTGGTTTTGTGAGTGGAGTGGTGGGAATGAATGTGTTTGAGACAGCGAGATTGGCACAGGATAAAACGACGGTTAGGGCTCTTGTACATAGGGTCACTATGAGTCACAAATGACTTGATGGCACATAACAACAACAATAACAAGATAAACATTGGTGTACAAGTCTCTGTTTGTGCCTCAGTTCTCATTTTCTCAGGGTATATTCCAATCAGTGGAACAGCTGGGTCATATGATATTTATATGTTCAGCTTTTTGAGCTGTCTTCCAGAGTGGTTGTACTATTTTACAATCACACCAACAATGTGTAAGAGTTCCTATCATGCCATATCCTCTCCGACATTTATTACTTGCTATCCTGTTAAACTTTGTCACTGTTAATGGAATAAGATGGTATCTCATTGTGGTTTTGATTTGAATCTCTCCTATTGCCATTGATTTGGAGCATTTCTTCGTGTGTCTGGTGGCCATTCTAATATAGTCTTCTATGAAAATTCTTCCCATGTCTTTTGCCTATTTTTTAATTGGATAATCAGTCTTTTTTCTTGAGGAGTTCCAGGAGTATTCTGTAAACTTTCGTTATAAGACTCTTGTCTGAGATAGTATTATCAAATGTTCCCAGATGGTGAATTTTCTTTCACCCTTTTGGAAAGTTTTTTGATACACACAGGGATTAATCTTTAGAAGGTCCCACTCATCAATTTTATCCTTTACAGATTTTGCATTTCTGGCTATATTTGGCAGTCTCTTTATACCACAGATGAGGCCTTGATCCCAGGTTATCTCTTATTAACTTTATGGTTTGGGGTTTTACTCCCAGATCTCTGATCCAGCTTGAGTTTATTTTTGTGTATGGTGTGATATGTGCATCCTGTTTGAGCTTTCCTGCTAATGGACGTCCCCTTTTTTCAGCACCATTTATTGAAGAGGTTTTGATTTCCCCATTTGATAGCTTTGATTTCCTTGTCAAATATCAGTCGACCATAGAGAGTTGGATCGATTTCTTTGTTCTCTTTTCTTTCCCATTGGTCTATGTGCCTATCATTGTACCAGTACCATGCTGCTTTCATTACTACTTCTATGTATTATGTTTTAAGGTGAATCCTTGTTCTTTAGAATTTCAGAAAGGTTCTTGAAGGCAAATATCCCCAATAAGGCATATCTATTGATATCTTGGCTTTTGCCACCATGAAAATGAGTTGTGCATTAAAATAAAATACAATTATTGACAAATTTAATCTATTCTCCATCCATCATGATCCTGCCTATGAGTCTAGTAGTGAAGAGGTTTGTTTTCTTGATGTTGAGACCCACATTGAAGTCTATAGTCTTTGATCTTCTGCACCAAGCTTCATCTTCTCTTCAATTTCCACAACAGGGCTGTGCCGTCTGTACAATACGCTTTTCTGATGAATGTTCCTACAATCCTGATGCCGTTCTTGTCTTCACACAATGGTTTTTCTTGATGTACAAACTGAATAGTTACGGAGAAAAAAATACAACACTGATATACACTTTTCCTTGTTTTAAACAATACAGTGTACCCTTGTTCTTTTCAGATAACAACTTATTAGGCCATGTTATGCTCATATAAACATAAGCAAGTTTTTGGGCATTCCCATTTTCCTCAACGTTAGCTGCAATTGGTTATGACCCACAGAGTCAAATGCCACGCAAAATCTATAAAACACAAATAAACATGTCTCTGGCATTCTTGGATTTCCGCCAACATCCCTCTGATATTTAAAAATAATTGATGTGTACAAATGTTGCAAAAATATTATTGTCATGCATTTCTTATACCTGAAAAATGTCCATTCTTATTCTTACTTTATTTAATTTTGAAAATGTTTCACATATGGTAGCCATTGAGTAAATTAAAATTGTAGTCAAATAAGTACAACATAATAATTTAAATCAAATAAACAAGAAGTTTATGCTATTATTTTAATGAAGAGTTGGCATATGTGCACATTAGAGAAATATTTTATTCTAATATATATTCTTATTTTGAATATGCTTATTAATATCACATGAAATGCAAATGGAGAAAAACCTAAATCAGTATATTCCATACAACAGTTATTTAAACTCAACATCATAAGGGAATGGCAATGCAAACTTAAATTCTAGGTCTAGTTATTTTATCAAATGAGCAGAAGATTTAGGAGCTAATTTTCCATGTTTTCTGCACCATTACAACACATGCGCTGGAAGATTTCTGCTAACAAATTCATGGCTCTAATTCTTTTGAGGGAAGTCTGTTGTGACCCCCTCACTCCACTTGCTGTGAGCTGTTAAGGTGGATCTGACGTTCTAACATGTTCAGAGGTTATAAATTGTATGGGAGGAGATTGTCCAACTTTCTTCTGTGAAGTAGCTGGTGGGTTTTACTGTGTGCCTTTGGGTTGACAGCACAACTCCTTATGAATATGCCACCAGAGATTCCTTTTTTGCTGAATTTGTTACCATACACAGTTGTTTAACTTGCTTAAAAGTTTATTTTAATCAACACCATTATTCCTTGTATAATATTATACCTTTAAAAAGCTTTGAAGCTCAATTTATCATACTGGCCAATCTGGCCTAAGCTTTATTCCTCTCCTCAAAATAATTTATAGAAATATTGCTGTCTGATTAACAAGTTTACTTTTGCTCTCAATTCATAATAAAAATATCGTTTACCTTCTTTCCTTCACAAAATCTACAACACCATTAAAAACCTATTGAAAGATTATCACAAAAAATATATACACCTGGAATTCTGGCGGCCTAGTGGATAGAGAGTTGTGCTACCAACTCAAAGGTAGGTGGTTTCCATCCACCAGCTGCTCCAAGAAGTATAGGGAATCTTCTTCTATGCCATTTATAGCACCTTTAGTCAGCTTTGAGTGAGTTCAAACTTAATGACAAGGATTTCAAGGCCTCTTTACTTTGAGCATACAAGGCTGTGCCATCTGTATAGTACAGGCTGTCAATTTCCCTCTGGTCCTGATGCAATTTTCTTTTTCATATTGCTTGAATTTCTTTATCAATATACAAATAATCTTTATAACCAAGAAGCTGCACTTCTCTGGCAATTTAATTCCACTAGTGGCTCCTAGAGAGAAAGATGAGCAGTATCTTCCCGAGTAATATATGGCCTTAGAAAGCCAGTGGAAATGCAGCCTAAGAGTCTGTTGACCCTTTGACAACTGAAAGTAATCTTTATGGGAGCAGATCACCAAATTTTTCTCTCCTGGAATCTTTGGGTGGGACCTACAACTAACTTTTCAGTTAGCAACCAAACACTTTAACTGTTACACTACCGACACCCCTACTACAGATTGTAATTTGTAATGTC
>NW_006399869.1:5817110-5819473 GCF_000299155.1 Elephantulus edwardii | reverse complement strand
GACTCGAGGGCACTTAACAACACAACAAATACAAATTAAATAAGTATGAAGAAAGAATACAACCCTGATGCACAACTTCATTCTATAAAATGCAATATTACTTATTTGTGTTCAGACAACAGCTTCGTGGTATAAAGATAGGTTTCATATAAACAAAGTTAAATTTTCTAGAATTCTGATTCTTCTCACCACTAACTATTATTTATATGATCCACTCAATCAAATCCCTTTGCATAGTCAATAAAACACAAGCAGTCATCCTTCCGGGATTCTCTTCTCTTAGCTACCAAGTGTGTGGCATCAGCAATATGAGTTAGCTCAGCTCTGAGTTGATTCCAGTTCGGCAAAACTTAATAACAATATACATAACATAATAACATAACATTAGTACAGCTCATTGTCATTGAGTTGGAATCAACTCATAGCTGATTCTCCAGCTGATTTCCCAGCGGCTGTAAATTACAGAAGATGAGGATGTCCATCTAGCTTTCATGGAGCAGCTGGTGGATTTGAAACACCTGCTCTTGGACTGGCAGTGAGAGTTCTTTATACACTAAGCTAATTATGAGTAGAAATGTTCTTTATTACAGTAAACGAAAATCTAGGAGTTAACATTGAGAACTATGCTAAGGTACTGTCAAGGATGAAGGAAATACTATATATACCTGCACCTATAATGCACCTCGACCACATAGTAAATAGGGTAACTACTCTAGAAAAGATTTTCGTTTCTAATTTATGTACTATTGAACACAAAACTATCCTTCTCTATGCAAAAATTCTCACTCAGATCCATATAAGTGTTTTTTTTTGTAATTGTATATTTATTTTGCAAATATAATGGGGGAAGTATGTTTACATTCTAATAATATTTGATCATGAATTATATAGTTTAAATATTGAATTTAGAAAAGCATAGTCTATAAAATGTTTGTTCATTCATAACGCATATTTATGTTTCTATGTTAAAAAGTAAGGCTCTTACTATTTTATGTAAGAAAAACAAAATAAATGTCATATTTTGTACATGAGCACATGGATATTTAACTGTAATACACTATGGTGTTTTTCATTACTGTCAAGTCGTAGGCAACTCATAGCAACCCTATATAGAACAAAAGAACTGAACACTTGTAAAACTTTCATTGTTTCTTCAAGTTCATAGGGTTTCCGGATGCAAGTTATTATGGAACTGGATGCCACTCCTGTATCCAAGCTTGTTTTAATCGGGAAGCTCCACCAAACACAGTCCACCATGGGTAATCATTGTCACATTTGACACATAAGTGTCACAGTGTTTAGCATCACAGACACCACAAGTTACCTCTGTAGAACAAATGGACAGATCTAAGTGCTATACCACTTAGAAGAATGTTTGACATTCATATAATACACTATATGCAATATATTAAGACAGGACACATTCTTGGTGTATGTCCTTCCTGATTTTGAACCACGCAACATTTCTTTTCTCTGTTCTGATGACTGCTTCCTTGTCCCAGTAGAAGTCTTGTATAAGAAAAATCAGGTGTTCTAGGATTCCCATTCTTCTCAGAGTTAGCCACAGTTTGTTGTGATCCACACAGTCAAATGCCTTTGCATAGTCAGTGAAGCACAGATAAACATTCCTCTGTACTCTCTTCTTTTACCTAGAATCCATCTAATATTATCTATAATATCCTTAGACCCATGGTTTCTACTAAATCTAGCACACATTTATGACAGTTCTCTCTTGATGTGCTGTTCCAGTTGTTTTTGGACAATTTTCATCAGAATCATGTTTGCATATGATATTGTTCAATAATTTATCACGCTGTTGGGTCACATTTCTTTGGAATGGGAACAAATATAGATCTCTTCCACTCAGTTGGCCAGGAGGTTGTCATCCATATTTCTTAGCACTACTTAGCACATCCAGAGCAGTGTCTGTTTGTTGAAATATGTTACTTGTTATGCAATCAATTCCTAGGGCCTTGTTTTTTGTCAATTCCTTCAGAGCAGCTTGAACTTTCTCCTTCATCACCACAGGCTCTTGCTCATACATTGTTTCATGAAATTCTTCTGTGTCCGCTAATTCCTTTTGTTATGATAACTCCATATACTTTTTCAACTTCTTTTAATACTTCATGGATCATTTAATTTTCGGCCCAAAGTATCCTTAGTGTTGCAACTAGAGGCTTGAATTTGTTCTTCAATTCCTTCAGCTTAAGAAATTTCAGCCTTTTGATTTTCTGACTCTAGCTCTTTGCATATTTCACTTTATAGTTCAAAATTAGGAAGAGTCTATGCAAGGGATGTGTCCTATCTCCATTCCTTTTCAATTTATATGCAGAACAGATCATTCGGGAGGCTGGGCTCTATGA
>NW_006399869.1:5814988-5816710 GCF_000299155.1 Elephantulus edwardii | reverse complement strand
TAGTCTTTGTAATTACTTGCTACGTGTCAGAAAGCTGGAAAATGACTAGGGATGAGACAAAGAGAATTGAAGCCTTTGAGTTGTGGTGCTGGAGAAGAGTATTTAATATATCATGAACTGCTAGGAGAACAAACAGGTTCATCCTAGAAAGGGTGAAACGAGGCTGGTCCTTGGAGGCAAGGATTCTGAAGCTTCATCTGACATACTTAGGGGCATGTTCCAAGGAGTGACCAGTCCTTAGAGACAATAAGGTTGGTACAGGCTAGAGCTGGGTTCAGAGCTATTGAACATAGGGTCACTCTTAGTTGCAAGTGATTCGACCTTACATAACAACAACATAGGCAATGTGTTGATCTATTGTTTATATGATCACTATGAATTATAGTTGACTGAATGGCACCTAACAACAATCCCTATGCTTAATTTATCATCAGTTCAATTTAACATTTTATCTGTAAGCAAAAGGATACTGTATGATTTTTGGGGGGGAAATAGTACATTACTTAATGGTCACAATGTTTCCTTGTCTCTAGAACAGAATATTTAGTTTTGAACATACTATGAACTGCCAAGAAAACAAATAGGTCTGTCTTGGAAAGAGTGAAACCAAGTTTCTCCTTGGAGGCTAGGATTTTGAAGTTCTGACTCACATACTCTGGGCATATACCAGGAGGAATTGGTCCTTAGAAGGGAGGAGGTACAGCTTAGGAGAGGAAGACTCTGGGTGAGACTCAGTTGACTGGGGTAATATGGGTAGGAATGTCAGAGAAAATGAAATAGGCTCAAGATAGATCAGGGTTGAGAGCTGTTGTTCATAGGGTCTCTATGAATCACAGACAACTCAATGGCATATTACATTTGGTTTGTTTGTGGAGTTTTTTCCCAATTCCATAGAATGACTAACATTATGTGTCTTTTCTCCTTGACCATACCTTTAATTGTCATAATTGTGTTTTTACATGTTTCAAAATTGTGTGTATGACCTTTAGGGCTTATATAGGCTGCAAAATAATGTCATATATTCATCTAATTTTTTCTTGTTTACCTTCCAACTGTAAACATTAAACAGATGTCAAGGCTGAGTATGTTGCATATATAGATCAATAGGTCATTCACTGTATAGGAGGTTAATTTTTCTACTAATTCAAACAGATGTTCCTTTTCTACCTCCATTACTAAATTCTAAAAGCATACAAAAATTAGATTTGAAAAAAATGACCAATTATAGCTGAAAATAACATAGTATGTGCTATTTGCTATTAATATATAGAAAATCCTTACACATGCTAAATTACTTAAGTATCACAAAAATGTTATAATCTAGGTACTATTATTATTACTTCTTTATAGATAGAGTAAGTGAGATGGAGAAAGTTGAAATAACTTTATAGAAGAATGTAACAAATTTGCTGAGATATAAATGCAGGTATTATAATCAAAATTCATAATCTCATTCATATTCTTATTATTAAAGATAATTTTTGAAAAATAACATTTATACATTAGTCAATTCAAGGTCAACTTCGTTGCTATTTAAAACATTCCTTTAATGACCTTTTAAATTGTTTATCCCATCTTAGTCTGTGTTGATTTTTCTCCATTCACTATTTCCTGAATTAACTCTTCCACATCCTTAGTTAACAAGAGTTTGATTAAAACACTATCGGTGTTCTAATATTTATTTTATCTCCATCATAATTTAGTTCATAATTACACTTAATA
>NW_006399869.1:5807596-5809249 GCF_000299155.1 Elephantulus edwardii | reverse complement strand
TACAATCTTTACATTACAGATGTTCTCAATTATACAAGAATGGCTAAACAAGTGAAGGCCAGGAATAAACGCAATCTATAGCTGTAACTGCATAGTTCATTTTAGTAGTCTTTTTTTTTTGCCATGACAGCTTGTTAACTGGGATACTGATGATTCTATCTTCTTTATTGTCTGATTTTCGCTAAAACTAGAATCGTCTATAGTTTTTCATTTTCTTTAACATCAGAGAGGTACTGGAATATGTCTTTATTATATGGAGTTAGACCAAAATATGTACAGCCAACTTTTGTGTTGCATTTATAAAACTTGAAAGCCTAATTATATTCTTCAATTTTTATGTGGGAATGACAGAATATAAGAGTAATATACATTTCTCTTCTATTTTAATGCCAAATGCACATATAAAACCTTTCATTAGTTGAAACAGTATAAAACGAAGAAACATCATTAAGATATTTGGGATCTTGTTGTTGTTGTTGTTGTTCTTATGCCAGAACGTCAAAAACCACCAACTAAGCCATGCCAAATAATAAATAAAATATAAAGGAAGTATAACATACAGTGCTCATAGACAAAGTTAGAAGCTATGGAGACTTGATACTGAGATATTATGTGTAGTTCCTATTGAAAGATAGTGTGATGCCACACTCAAATAAGTGCGGAAACAACAGTTTAAATTGTGAGATTTTTTAATAAAAGGTAAAATACCTTTCAAAGTCTTTTTAGTCCAATGAAAACAAATACCAATGTAGGTCTTCTGAAAAATGAAATGGTGTAAATAAAGTTTCAAAAAGCAGGGACTACTTTACACATGAGAAATTGGATGAAGATGCAAAATCTCCTCCTTTGAAGTCTGAAAATCCACTTTAGGATCACTATAAATTGTTCTGATTCAATAGTACATAATTAGAGAAACAACATCATGCTGTATATATACTATCCCTTCCCATGCATAAAACACATTGAACAAAGAATTTCAGATATAATTAAACATCTTTAATATTGTAATGAATTGTCATCATCACTCTGGCTTGGTTTAATAACTAACAGAGTTAGAGTTTGGATTACTTACAGGCTACTGTGACTGCTTCATGTTAGGACAAGACATAACACTAATTAGCCTTTTTTAATGCACAGTATCCTGAGTTTAAAATCAAGAAAAGACAAATGTGGATTGGTTAGTAATTACAGGTTGTATGTAAGCTGAATATTTCTAACATTTCAATTGCTTGTCTATAATTAGTACTGTGAAGACACTGCCTGGCATAATATCATAATTTTTAGATAGATTTGAAGTATTTTTTTTCAGACATAAAACATATCTGAACCAAATAAAGGTAAAGAAGCTAATCTTAGCAAATGACATGAAACACAGAGAACACCTTGATAAACAAAGTTGAAGAAGAGAAGAAGAGACACTCTAGATTGCCATTCATTGATGTTTTGTGTGTCCCCTTTGGACTGGGATCGACAAAAACTAGATTTAGCCAAATCAATAGTTGTACTCAACCACTAATGACAGAGATGCTAATATGTAAGTGATAATATATCTTTTTTAAAAACAATGTAATACATGCCAAAATCTCCTGGGCATATAGGTGAAAACAATATATTAATCGTAAATTTAGTTTAATTTAATTGTTTACTTTAAAA
>NW_006399869.1:5801420-5807322 GCF_000299155.1 Elephantulus edwardii | reverse complement strand
GGCTTCAGAGCTGTTGTACATAGGGTCACAGGTTTTATGAGTCACAGGCTACTTGATGGCATATAACAACAACAACAATTTTATACTAAACATTGTGGCTGTTCAGTAAATATTGACTTAAAGGAAAGTCAGTCATGCCACTGCTGTGGAGTTGGAACCAATTCATTGCTGATCAATCACTGATTTTTTTCAGAGGCTATAAATTAAATTAAAGAAAAATGTCTCTCTTTCTCTCATGGAGCAGCTGGTGGGTTGGCAGCAAACTTTTCAATCATTAGGCCACCAAAATCCTCTAACCTCTAATAAAAAAATAGAATATTCTATACCATTAATTAGAAGGGCCAACATCTACAATATGCTTAAATGTCAATTTAGAATGAAGTCTCAAAATTACGCTATCCCAGAACTTAGATAAACTAGCAAAATCTGGCCATTATTTTAACCTTTCTCAAATTTTTGAAATAAAATATAAAATCATCTATAAAATATGAATGGCATCATGTTATGAATTTGTTTACCTAACAATGATTTCTCAAACCTAAATTCGCTGGTAAAGATAACAACAGAATTTTCTTCAAGATGTGTGATAGAGACAATCAAGAACTAAGTTTGAGTTTATTATTGCTTCCTATGATTGGATTGTTCTATCTACTACTCCATAATTACTGGGTAATTTTTGGGCTTAATTTCCCTTATCTTGCATGTATTACTGAGCACAATTAGTTTAGATTCTAGGCCATCGTGGAGCAGAGTGTCATGCATAGTTCTGCTAATCCAAAGATTGACTGTTGAAGTCCAGCCAGTCAGCAGAGTAAGGTAGACAATTTTCTCCTACAAATGGATAGTAGCTTCAAGTCAGAATTCATATAGATTTTCAGTTGCTGTTGATTTTTCTCTCTAAATAACAAGTGTGTTTATCACACAGGTATGTGTAAACACACACACAATGATACACACTTGTATTTCCTTATTTATGGAGAATTGTCTAGTGTGCTGTCAACTCAAATGCAAGAGGTTTAAAGCCACCATGTGCTCTGAGAAAAAAGATGTGCAATCTCCTCCTGTGGGAAAAACTCTGGAGGGTCAGCCATGAGGCTAGTCCTACTCAACGGCAATTAGAGAGAACGAGAGGGATTGTGTTTAATAACAGGGTATATGTAGCACGTCCTTGAGAACACAATGCATATCATTTGGATATTAACCTTTATAGAAATTAAATGGTAAATAAACACATTTGATTAATTTTAGTTAACAGTTAGCCATACCTGAGTTAGCTCATTGATATCGACAAGTCCATTGCTGTCAGCATCAAAATAGTTGAACATTTGATCCACCAAAAGCTTCTTCCGTGATATGTCATCACCACTCGGGTTCTCATTTTCTTGTGTAAGGTATTTCTGATTTTGTAAGTCTAAAAGCATGTTTTTCATCTTGTTATAGGCAGTTGTCTTGCAGTTGTCTCCTGTAACAAAATAGCAAAGTTATTATCAATAATATTTTAATACTTAGAAACTAATACTTTATAAATAATATACTTTGTACAGAGTTTATGAACATGTACTATTTTATACTTTAGAACTTGCAAAGGGGATATTGATAATTTTATGGGTAAAATAACAACCTTTAATTTCCATTAAGTTCAATAACAACATATTTAACACATTTTCGATATAAACCAAAGGTACTCTGAAGGACATAGAAAACGTTATAGCTTTAATTGGTGTTAGAGATTAATACCCTATCTTAGTTGCAATTATCAATATACATTTCTATGTTGAAATATTTTAGAATGGCAGATAATTAAGTGCAATGAGTTGAAATTAATTGCTCAAGGCAAAAGGCTATATTGTGCTAGACTTTGCACTTCTGTATCTGGCTGCAAAATATTAAGCAGCACTTTAAAAATCAGATGTATTTTAGGTGCATTTGTTTTGAAGAAATTCATGTTCATTTAAAAAAGCTCAAGTATTTACATTTCAGTCTTTTCATTTAATAAAGATTCTGACCATTCTTGTGAACCTAAATTCATACTTCTTTCAGCAAGTTTTTTCTCACTGCTCTGATGTTTAATTAGTTCTGTATTTAGAAAACTCTAGTGAATGACATTTTATATACTAAAAAATTCACTCATTGACATTGTTTTGAAACTAAATCACAGTTGACCCTCCAATGGTTTTTCCGAGGTAGTAAATCACATGAAGTCATTTGCCCAACTTTCTTCCACAAAGCCAGTGCTGGATTTGAACCATCAGAGATGTGTGATCTTTGGATTTGCAATGCAACTTTTTACAGCTTATGCCAACATGATATTTTTTTTGTGTACCATTGAGGTGGAATGGATGCATAGCTGACCTTTAAGCAGGTTTTAAGAGGCAATTAATCACATGGGAGGAGATTGTCTATCTCCTACAGAGCAGCAGCTGTATTCGAACCACATGCTTTTGAGGTTGCAATGCAATTTCTTATCAGCAGCCACCTTACCTTCCCTATTACAATTATGTTGGTGCTTTTAAGGTGATTTGAATGAACTGTGACTCATGGTGAATGTATGAAAAATGAATTAGAGCCTTATCCTAACCTGTGTCATTCTTATCCCTGATAAAATCAAACCCATTGCTGCAGTCACTGGGTCAGCTGATCTAATTGAGAGACTTCCACTCCACCTTTCCACACCTAATGTATTTTTCTAAGGTCTTATCCCTCTTAACAACATACCCAAGTTTGTAAGATGAATCATCCTTGCCTCTAAGGACTGTTTAGGCTGCATTTTCTCCAAAACATATTTATTAACTCTTTTAGGATTCTATGGGATAGACAGTACTCCTCTCCAACTCTTAACTCAAAAGCATTGATTCCTCTTCCATCTTCCTTACTAATTGTCCAACATTCAGTTGTATAGCAAGTGATTAAAAAGACGTGGCTTAAATTTGGTGCACATTGGACTTCAAACTGCTGCTATCTGAGCTACTTAGCATAATTGTTGTTGTTGTTGTTATGTGCCCTCAAATTGTTTGTGACTCATAGGGACCCTATGTATAACAGCCCTAAACCCTGCTCTATCATGTGTCAATCTCATTGCCTCTGACACACCTATCCCGATTACCCCATCACTGAATCAATCCACATCATAGAGGGTCTTCCCCTCCTGCGCTGTCCCTCTACCCTACCAAGCATGGTGTCCCTCTCCAAGGACCTGTCTCTCCTTACAACATGGCCAAAGTATGTCAGACAAAGCCCCAGAATCCTTGCCTCCAAGGAGTAGCCTGGTTTAACCCTCTCTAGGATGAATCTGTTTGTTTTCTTGGTAGTCCATGGAACATTCAATCCTCTTCTCCAGCACCACAGTTCAATTAGCATAATTAGTTAGCAAAAATAATTACTTGGAATAGTATCTCAAATATAACTACAATTGCATTAAAAATTTCAACAAGGATTTTACTTACAATGGAACCATAATTCCACTTTTATGAATAGTACATTGAAATAAAATGTACATAGGTGATAGAAAACATGATAACAAAATGCATTGTAAAAATACAGTGAAAAATGTAATTTTCACATCAAACAGGAGGTGTTATACTAACTGTGATTTTTTTTCCCCCAACATAAATTTCAGGGGAAAAAACTTGACTTAATAATTGCATTAAATTTTGACAATTACAATTTGCCAGCATCTAAAATTTTAACATTTCTAAAGAACTTTCAAAATATATCTGAGAAGCATGAATTTGAAAAACAATTGTTTGAAGTCTCATTCTCTTTCAAGACTTGATGGAAAACAGTCGGTGCTAGAGATATGAGAGTGTCTTATTGTTCAAAGACAGTGCAAAGACCATTGTTGTTCAGAAATTTCAGTGTTTAGCAGTCCTGTCAAGAATTTCATTTTTGTATAAAAATGTGCTTCAGTTTAAGACAATTTTCATTAACTTATTCTCAAAAAGAATAATGATAAGTATGTGGTTTTGCAATGGCAAGGAGCTCACTGACAAGAGAGAAGTAATCAAATTAAGAAACAGAGATAACAAGTTTTGTGGCTAGGAAAGAAGCACAAATTAAAGGGCTCCTGTGTGTGTGTGTGTGTGTGTGTGTGTGTTTGAGTGTGTGAAAATAGATTAGTAATGGCTCTGATGGCCTCACTTGGAGCTTTGCTATCTAACCCGTTTCTGTATCTCCAACCATTGCTACTGAAAATGAGGAGGGAGAAGCTGCACTGAAACCTCAGGCAATAGAGATGATGAGGGTGTCAGTGAGACAGAAGAAATAAAACTTTAAGAAATGCCACCCTTTTATTACTGTCTAAGATTTAGGCAGAATCTAGCCATTCCACTCATCTTCTAATCCTGCAAATAGGCCCACACTGGCAGCCAAAAAAAGCCTCTTTAAATATGAGACCAATTCCAATCAGCTCACATCCTGAAAGGTCTGATTCTGCAAAGATGTGTTTTCTGAATGGGTTTGAGACTAGGGTGTGGCTTTGCTTGCAACAGGGTGTGAACTGATTGTATTTGGCCTTGCATTTCAAAAGACTTTTGGGCCCTAGGGCCTGATTTTTGTGAATCTCCTGAATAAGACATTCTTGGAAGCAGGAGTGGCATCCTTTTGCCTCTCCAAAAAAAAAAAATCCAACCAAAAAACAACAAAGAAACAACAAACCACAACTTGCCTCTGAAACTCTATGAACTTGGAGAAAAAATATCAAAGTTTTGTGCTCAAAACTTTCATTTATAAGGTCTTAAGGGTTGTCTATGACTCTTTGGCACTTCACAACAACAACAAGATTTATGAGATACAATCTTGGCTCTCACATGGTAATTTTTATCTAATCAGATTAATATAGTATTTTAATGTTTTATATTAATTCTTTTATTCCAAAAATATTTTTAAGTAACTTCTCAAATCTGTGTTTTTACCTGCTTTCTGGTGGTACAAAAAGAATTAAAAATATCAATATATCAATTTTAATTAGAACACATTGTAGGATAGTGGGCACTAAATAGTTATGAAATTTAGGAACTTTTATAAATTTTATAAATTTATTAAAATATTTCTGACACAAAAGTTTTAATAATAAAATTGGTGGCTGAATTATTTAACAACAGACAACATGAAAGACCAACTTCCTATGACAGGAATGCCACATAACATGTGTGTTTTAGATTATTATATGACCATTATTAAGAGCAATCTTAAACAGAAAATGTGAATTGGAATCTTATTTCTCTTAGTATTGAATATAATGCAATGTACTGGATAGAATATGATCATTTAACACAATGTAGTCTACTCTGAGTTTAATGACTTCTAAGCCACTTGAAGAGCAGCAATGACACAGAGGAACACATTGAAATGGAGAAGACAGAAACCACACGAAGATTTGTATAAGTCAGAAAATTAGAAATGATTGGAGATACAGAAACAGGACAGCAAAGCTCCAAGTGACGCCATCAGAGCCATTAATGATCATTTTTACAAACTCAAATAAATACATACACACACAACCTTTTAAACTTCCTTTGTTCTACAAAGAAGGAATCAGCCTAGCCAGATCTTGATTTGAACTTTTTAATCCTTGGAACTGAGAGAAAATAAGATGAAGCCACCTACTTGCAATTCATCTGTTCTAGCAGTACTATGGGACTAAGCAAGGTAGAGATCATGAGGATGGAAAAGCATATGGGAAGAGTTCAGAACATTTTTCAATAGGGTCTTTAGGAGTCATAGTCTAATTGAAAACACAAAAAAACAACAAAAACAAAAATAGTTGGCAACTAAGACAGCACATTATAATATTCCTCATGACAATGCAAAAAGAAAGAATATAATTTTAAAAATTTTATAGATGAGAAACGTAAAGTAATATTAAACTAATCTATCCAACTTCATAGAACTAAAAAAGGGATAT
>NW_006399869.1:5791818-5801320 GCF_000299155.1 Elephantulus edwardii | reverse complement strand
ATATAGTTTTATTTTGTAAATATTCAATGTTGGTATCTTATGACTAAATATTACTGCTACAAGATTACAAGTTTAGAGTTATTACAATTACTAAAAAAGAACACGTATTTAAAAAATAATCATGTGGTAATTATTTTTGGATGTTCTCAAATACATTCTGTCTCAAACCTATCCCTATATATGTTTGAAAACAAAACAAAACATTACTTTGTTATCACAAATGTTGCTGTGTTTATGCCCAATTTTAGCGCCACCAACAATCCACCTTACTGAGATCTTCTTTTTCAAAATCATCCTCATTTACCAAGTACAATGTCCATCTCCAGGGATTGGATCCTGTGATGTTTAATCTTTCAATATGGCTTTTCTAACCACCTGAATCTGAGCTGAACATGTGGATAGGTGGGAATATTTGAATGGGGCCTATCCACAATGGGATTGGCTTTCTACCATCCTACAAGGGGATTGGATAGTCTCTATATTCAACAAGGAGATTGGCTAATCTCACCATTGAATTGAGCAAACCAAAGTGAGAGAGACATAGATCTCTGCCTGCCAACAAAGATGAAAGAGACCCCCTAAGACGACCAGGAAAGAGCAGCTATGGCTGAAATGGAGACCTGATGTGGAAGTCATATTTGCAAGACTTAGAACTTTATTATAAAATTGAAGAGGTTGAGCCAATATTAGAAGGACTGATAACATGGGACAATGGTCTGGAGTGACAAGTCTTGGGGCTGAGGTGCCTTCATGCACATTTCAGGAGCTATTTTGATTATATTGTGTTATTAATCTAAATTACAAACATGTGACTTCCCCAATATGGTTCTGTGTGGTCTGTGAGCAACTGCATGAGATTTTTGACCCAGCAAAGCAGTAAAACTCATGATGAGATTAGTGGAAAGAACTATGAGAGTGTAGGGGATGTATCTTATCTCATGAGAATTGGTTTTGTGTTACTTTTGCTGTTGAAAGGGACTGTTTCCCTTTGTGAAGTTGATAAAGGTCAGATACACCATTTCCACATGAGCCTTACTGTTTTTACTAGCCTTCAATAAAAACATGCCTAAAGTATATGAAGCAAAGTCTCAGCATTTTCTGTTCTATGAAGTATCTGGCTGAACATCTATGAAGACAGATTTATTTTAACATCACCATAATTCAGAATTGTCAACTGTTATGTGGAAATTCAAACTAAAGCTGTATAAAATGAACACAAGTCCATAAGAACTAAAATGCAACCTTCAGTCTATCTCACCTAAATCTAATAAATCATCTTCAAAGCATGGTTGAATCATTGAACACTAGTGATCAGAAGAGTAATGAGACGGCATCAAAGATATTATCTATGAAAAGAACAAGAAACTGTTTCAAACACAAAGGAGGAAGAAAAGACCAAAATGCATGACAGAAGATATACTGAAAACTAGAGCATGAAAAACAAATATAAAGAAGATATATGCAAAAGTAATAGATGAAGAGAAGATTTAAAATGAAAGCTCAAGAAGACAAAAGAAAGTATTGTATTGTACTGTACAAAGAACGTCAGCTGGAGCGTAAAAGGAAGAACTAGAATAGCATTTCTCAAGTTGAAAGAACTACTGAGAGATGCTGTGAACAAAATCTTGAATGATCTAGGAAGCATCAAGAACACACAAATTAAAAAAAAATATACAAATCACTGTACCAAAAAGATTTCAGTTGACACTGAAAATTTTCAGGAAATACTATAAGAACAAAAGCCAATTGTAACTGAGAAAGAAGTTGATGCTGTGCTTAAGGCATTGGCAGAAAATAAGTCCCCCACAATCAATAAGATAACAGTTGACATTGGTTTCAAATAAGAGATGCTGCTTTGGATGTGCTTACCAGTTTATGCCAGGAAATTTGGAGGACAGTTGTTTGCCTAACAATCTGGAACAGATTCATATTTGTTTACATTTGTAAAAAAAGTAATTTAGCAGAATGTGGAAAATATCAAACAATATCATTTATACCATCTTCAAAGAAAATATTGCTAAAATCTTCAAAACAGCTAGAGCAGTACATTGAGAGAGACCTGCCAGAAGTTCTAGCTGGGTTTAGAAAAGGTCATGGGACCAAAGATATCATTGCTGATGTCAGATGGATCCTAACTGAAAAAAAGAGAAAGCCAGAAGAATGTAGTATGTGTTTTATTTGCTGTCTGTGTTGAAAAGCGAGAGAGTATATACTGGTGAACAAGATAAGTGAAATACTGATTTGATATTGCCAAATATCAGGCCATCTTTCTTCCCACTACTGGAGAATAATGAAGCCATGACAATTCTTAACTCAAAGTCATTCTGATGGCAGTTAAAGTGAATTGGCCTAGTGAGGCCTGGAAGAATGCAGAAAACCTTACAAGCAGATGTCTCCACCAGTGTAGTTAGCAGTGTCTTTTCATGTCTTCACAGACTGAAGACCACTGCACTTTATAAATCTGATAGAGAAAACATTAGGTTTAAAGACATTATAACTGCTAAAAATTATATCTAATAGCAAATTTCCTCAAAATTACATGTTTTTGCTCAGGCTATAATTTATTCTAATCTCTATGAAAACATAATTTTTATCTTTCTCTTTAATCAACCAGAAAATAAGATGTTATTTTACTCGACATGAAAGTTATCAAATAAAATTTTATAAATACTTTTCTTCAATCATATTTTAATTTCTGCAAGCAAGGTTGTATCATCTCAATAACACAGTGTGTTGATGAGCTTTCCTCTGATCCTAATGCTACTTTTTTTCTTTGTAGAGTCTGACTTCATGAATTATTTGCTCAGCATGAAGATTGAATAGATACAACTCTGAAACACACCCTTCTTGATTTTAAACCATGCAGTGTTCACCTGCTATACTCTATTTCACTAAGATCTCATTATGAACACTATGCAGTCAATACAAGGAAATAGATGATTTCTATCTACTTTTGCAGTCAGAAATTGTTTAAACATGCGACAAAGATGCATTAATAATAATGGGTGACTGGAATGAAAAACTGGGAAAGGGAAGAATGATCACTATTTGGAAAACATGGATTTGGTGAAATAAGGAGGTTGGGCATAGAATGATAGAATTTTGTACAGTCAATGGTTTATTCATTGCAATCACCATTTATAAAACATAAACGGCGACTATGCATATGGATTTCCCTTTATGGTATGAACAGGCTTCCTATCTATTATAACTGTGGAAATAATCATTGGAGAAGCTCAATATCACCTGTGAAACCTAGGTCAGGTGCTGGTTGTGGAACATACTATCAACTACTAACATACAAGTTCAAACTAAAGCTAAAGGTTAAATCCAATCCACAGAAACCAAAATTTGACCTTTAGACTCTCCCACTTGAAATTAAAAACTACCTCGGGAAGAGATTTAAGGCCTTGAACACTAATAATTAAAGACCCAATGAGTTGAGGAAGATTGTCAAGAATATCCACAAAGGATGTAAAAAAGGTCATTACAAAGACAGAAGAAGAAAAGACCAAGATGGATGTCTGAAATGATTCTGAATATTACTCAAGAACATCAAGAAGCCAAAGCAAAGGGACAAAAATCAGGAAGTTAAGGAGCTGAATAGAAGATTTCAAAGGGCAACTCTAGAAGACAAAGTAAAATATAATAAAAAATGCAAAGAGCTGGACTCAGATATCAAAATGGCCAAACTCATTTGACATTTCTTAAGCTGAAGGAACAAAAGAACAAATTTGAGCCTGGAATTGTAGAATATTGAATGATCCAGGAAACATTAAGAGACGATACAAGAAGTACATGAAGTCACTGTCCCAAAAAGAATTGGCTGACATAGAAGAATTTCATGACACTACATATGATAAGAAGGCAATAGTGATGAATGAGAAAGTTCAGGCTGCTCTGACAAAATCAAACAAAAAACAAGACTCCAGAATTTGGTGGAATACCAATAGTTATATTTCAACAAATGGATGCAGGCTTGGATGTGCTCACCAGATCTAACCAGATGACTAGATAAGATTAATATTTATTCCCATTCCAAAAAAATGTGATCCAACAGAGTGTGGAAATTATAGAACATTATCCCTAACATTGTACACTAGCAAAATCTGGCCAAAGATTATGCAAAAGCATTTGGAAGAGAATATTGACAGAGAATTACCAGAAATACAAGCTGGGTTTAGAAGAGGCCATAGCACTGGAAACATAATCACCAAAGTCAGATGAATCTTGGCCCAAGTAAAGAGTACCAGAAGAATGTCTATGTGTGTTTCATTGACTATACAAAAGCATTTGACTGTGTGGATCACAACAAATTGTGACTAATCTTTAGGAGAATGGGAATTCCAGAACACATGATCGTGCTTTCATGAAACCTATACTCAGAGCAGGTAGCAGTCATCAGAAAAGAGCAAGTAAATACTGCATGGTTTAAAATCTGGAAAGGAGTGCATCAGGGATGTGTCTTGTCTCCTTGACTTTTCAATCTATATGCAGAACAGATCATTTGGGAAACTGGACTTTAGGAGGAGGAATGTGGCATCAGTATTAGAGGACTAATCATCAAAATCTGCATTCTCCAGATGACACAATATTGCTTGCCTAAATTGAGGATGAATTGAAACTCAGTATCAAGAAGACAAAGATTCTTACAGTGAGTTCATCGATAACAACATAATAGATGGAGAAGACATTGAGGTTGTTAACAATTTCAGCTTGTTCGGCTCCACAATCAAAACATTGGCACCAGCAGTCAGGAAATGAAAAGATTAATTGCACTGGGAAAATCTGCTGTTAGGGACCTCTGCAAAGTACTGAGGACTAACAATGTGTCGAGAGACTAAAGTGTGCCTGAATAAGGCCATGGTCTTTGCATTTACTTGCTATACACCAGACTAATGGCTAAGGATGACAAAAGAAAAATTGATGTCTTTGTGTAGTAGTGCTGGAGAAGAGTCTTGAACATACCATGGACTGCCGAGAAAACAAACCAGGCTATTATGGAGAAGGAGAAATCATGTTTCTCCTTGAAGAGAAAGATTTTAAAGTTCTAATTCACAATCTTTAGGTACTTGGTCAGAAGAAACTAGTCCTTGGAGAAGGACAACATGCTTGGAAGGTTGGAGGGACAGCACAGGAGAGGAATGACACAGTGGCTGGCAGGTTGAAATCAATGAGACTGGCTCAGGATAGAGCAAGTTTCAGAACTATTGTGCATAGGGTTGATATTAGTTACAGGCAACTCGATGGCACACAACAACAAAAACAATATTGTAGTAAATATAAAATATATGCAAGCCTAGTATGTGACAATTACTGTTCTAGGTTTTATAATTCCCCAGTGTTCACATATGCACTTAAATCCATATACAGAAACAAATATATGTTTTAGAAAACTATCTTTTTTCTTTTTGTTGTTGTGATCAAGTGCTATTGAGTCACTTGTGACTTATAGCTACATCTTGCTTGGATCCACAAATAATACCTTTTGGGCCTTTTGCTAGCTAGGAAGGGCTATTCCTTGGAGAAGGACATGGCACTGGGAAGGTTGGAGGATTAGCAAAGGAGAGGAAGACCCTCAACCAGGTGAAATGACATGATGACTGCAGCAGTGGCCTCTTGCATATTAGGAAGACTGAGGATGACACAGTATAGAACAGGATTCAGATCTTTTGTTCAGAGGGTTCCTATGAGTCATACTCAACTCATGGCACTCAATGGCAACAAAAATCCTACGTGTTTATTGTTAGGTGCCTTCAAGTTGTTTGTGACTAATAGCGACCCTATGTTCAACAACCCTTAACTTTATCTTGAGCCAAGCTCATTTTCTCTGACACATTTACCCCCACTACCACAGACAGTGAGTCAGTCCATCTCATCCAGAGTGTTCCTCTCTTGTAATGTCTCTCTGCCCTTCCAAGCATGATGTCCATTTCTAATGTCTAGTCCCTCCTTGTAACATGCTCAAAATATCACAGATGGATCTTCAAAATTCTAACCTCTGAGGAGCAGCTTGGTCTCATACTCTCAAGGAAGAACTTATTTGTTCTCACAACAGCCAATGGTATATTCAACACTCTTTTTAGCACAACTCAAAGGAAACAATGCTTTTTCTATCATCCTTAGACATTGTCAAGATTTCTGATGCATAGCAAATAATTGTGAAGACCATGGCCTGAATCCAAACTTACTTTGCCCCTCTTCAGTTCCCTGGAGAGGTTCCTGACAGAAGATTTTTCCAAATTAATCTTTTGATTTCCTGGGTGCTGATACCAAGATTGTAATTCTAGTTGATAGTGGAGCCAAGTAAGCTGAAGCTTTTAACTATCTCAATCTCTTAACTGTCCGTCATGATGCTACCAATCAGCCCAGTGCTGAGGATCTTTGTTTTCTTGATGTTGAGCTTCAATGCATATTGAAAGCTGCAGTCCTTGACCTTCTGCAGCACATACCTCAGGTCCTTCTTAGTTTCGGCAAGCAAGATTGAGCAATCTTTATAACACAGTTTGTTGATATGTCTTCCTCTAGTCCTTATGTCACATTCCTCATCATTGACTCCAGCCTCTCAAATGATCAGTTTTTCATATAGATTGAAAAGGTATAGAGATAGGATTCATTTATGGCATACATTTTCCTGCTTTGGAAGCATGTTTCCTTGCTCTGTTCTGATTGACTGCCTCCTGGTCCAAGCAGATGTTTCACATAAGCACAATCAAGTGTTCTGGAATTCCCATTCTTCTCAAGGTTAGCCACAGTTTGTTGTGATCCACACAGTTAAATGCCTTGCACAATGAAGCACAGATAGATATTCCTCTGGTACCCCTTGTGTTCAAACATTGGCTATAATATTTCTAGTGCCACAGCTTCTTCTAACCCCCACCTGTACATGTGGCAATTCTCTGTTGATGTTGTTCCAATTGTTTTTGGATAATTTTCAGCAGGATCTTGATTGCATGATAAAGTAATGATATTGTTCAATAATTTTCACACTCTGTTAAGTCACCTTTTAATGAAATGGAAACAAATATGGTTGTTTCCCAGTCAGTTCACCAGGTAATTGTCCTCCAGATTTCTTGGCAAAACTTGCTAGTGTATCCAGGGCAGCATCTGTTTATTGAAATATGTCAACTGGTATGCCATCAATTTCTGGGCTTGGTTTGTTTTTTTGTGTCCCCCCCCCCCAATATCTTCAGAACAGCTTGAGCTTTCTCCTTCATCACTACAGGCTCTTAATTACACATTGTTTCACAAAATTCTTCTGTGTCCGTCAATTCCCTTTGGCTCAGTGACTCTGCCCAAAGTATCCTTAAGTATTGCAACTCGAAGCTTGAATTTGTTCTTCAGTTCTTCAGCTTAACAAATGTCCAGCGAGTTCAGCCCTTTTGATTTCCTGACTGCAGCTCTTTGCACATTTCATCATAATATTTTGCTTTGTCTATCCATGCTGTCCTTTGAAATCTTCTGCTAAGCTCCTTACCTTCTTGATTTTTTTCCCTTTTCTTTGGATTTTTGGAATTGTAGTGCAATATTCTGTCTCCTCTGACATCCATTTTGGTCTTTTCTTCCTCCTCTGTCTTTATACTGACCTTTTGTATTTTTCTTGAATGATATTCTTGATCTCCTCCCACAGCTTACCAGGTCTCTCTCAAATCTGTTCCTGAGATTGTTTTGAAATTCAGGTGTGATAGACTCAAGGTCAAATTTGGGTTCCTGTGGATTTGATTTAACCTTCTTTAGCTTTAGTTTGTACTTGCATATGAGTAGTTGATTGTCTCTGCCATGATCAGCACCTGGCCTAGTTTCACAGCTTATATTGATCTTCTCCAATGATTCTTTCCACAGATGTAATTGATCTGATTCTTGTTCATACCATCAGATGAAGTCCATGCATATAGTTTGCATTTATGTTTCTTATAACAGATATTTGCAATGAATGAATCATATATGTTGTGTGTATTTTTTCTTTTCTTTTCCTTTTTATTTACTTATTTATTTTTTTAGTAAGAACCAGCAGATAGCTGACTTTCCAATGGGTTTTCAGAGGTTGTAAATGGTATGGAAGATGATTGCTTAAATTTATCCTATAGAGAAGCTGGTAGATTTGAGAGTCTTCCTCTCCTTCCCCAACCCACAACATTTCCAAGAATAATATCCTTTTCAGAGGAATAGTCTTGCCCAGCTACATGTCCAAAATATGAAAGAAGAAGCTTTGCCATCAGTTTCATCGGCTGTACTCTTTCCAAGCCATATGTCTTTTGTTCTTTTCACAGTCCATGTGATATTCAGTACTCTTCTTCAGCATCACACTCAAAGCCATCAATTCTTGTTCTGTCATCATTATTTGTTGCCCAGCTTTTTGGTGCATAGCAAGTGACAGAAAACAATGACTTGATCAGGCACACCTTAGTCTTCAAATTGACATTATTGCTCATCAGCCTTTTGGAGAAGTATCTTACAGCTTATTTGCCCAACAAAATATCTTCTGATTTCTGACTGTTGGTACAAAGGGTGTTGATTGTTCATTCAGGGACGATGAAATCACTGACTGCTTCAATCTTTTCTCTATACATTTTAATGTTGACTATTGGTCCTGTGATGAAGACTTTTTTTCCTTGATGTTGAGATGTAATCCATACCAAAGGTTGTAGTCATTGATCTTCTGAAACAAACGTTTCATATCATCCTCACTTTCAGCATGTTAAGTTGTGTCATCTGCATAATGATGGCTGTTGATGAGTCTTCCTTCAATCATGATCCTACATTCTACTTCATAGAGTCTTGGCTTTATTAATTATTGAATTGGCAGACAGTTTGCATAGATAAGTAGAAAGTATAAAACTCTGTTTTACTCTGTTTCTGATTTTAAACCATGCAGTATTCCCTTGCTCTGTTAGGACAATAGCTCCTTAGTATAAGTGTAGATTTCATATGAGCCCAATTGAGTGTTCTGGGATTCTCATTCTTCTTGATATCAGATATATTTTTTTTATGATTCACACATTTAAATACATTCTGATAGTGAAGAAAACACAAATACACATTTTCTTGGTATTCTATGCTCTCAGCCAGGATCCATCTGACATCTGCAATGATATCCCTCCTGCCATAGCCTCCTGGCCTCCTTTAGGTAGTTCCTCATCAATGTTCTGCAGTACGTATTTGAATGATCTTCAACAAAATTTCTTGCAAGAGATATTGATTTTTTTTTTATAATTTCCACATCATGTTAGATCACTTTTCTCAGAAATGGGGAAAAATTTAGATCTCTTCTAGTCAGTCATCCAGGTAGCTGTTTTTTAAGTTTTCTGGCATAACCTAGTGAGTACAGCTAGGGCTGCATCTACTAGAAGAAACATGCCAATTAGCATTCCACCTAGTCCTGGTGTCTAATATTTTGCTAATGCTTTCAGTGCACCTTGAACTTCATCCTTTATTACTATTGCCTTATACTCATATGGTAATTTCTAAATTTTTTTCAGTGACAACTAGTTCTTTTTGGTAC
>NW_006399869.1:5781758-5791275 GCF_000299155.1 Elephantulus edwardii | reverse complement strand
GCTTCAGTTAAAACGTTCACATGAGTAATTGATGGCCTGTTCCACAATCAGTGCCTGGTCTGGTTTTGACTGTAGATATTGTACTTCTTTAATGATTCTTTCCATAAATAAAGTCAGTTGATGCCTACAATCCATCAGATGAAGTCGACATGTAAAGTCACCATTTGTGTTTTTTATAAAAGATATTTTCTAAGAATAAATCATTGAGCATACAAAACTTGGTTATTTAATTTCCAGCCTCATTTCTGTCACCAAGCCCATACTTTCTAACTACCTTTCTTTCCTCATTGTTTTAGTTGTTGGTGCATATACTTTAATAATAATCATTAACAGGTCTTCCTACTAGGCATATGGATTCTATAACCAAAATATTATACATAAGGATGGATCTTGAGATTGCCTTTTAGCTATGAAAGCAACACCATTCTTTCTCAGTTTCTCATTCCTAGCATAGTAGATTACGTAACTGTCTAACTTAAAGTGCCCAGGTTTGTTCATCTCGGTTCACTTGTGCTTCAAATGTATATTTTTATGCATTTCATTTTTTAAAACTTTCATATTTTAGAAATTCAGACTTCATACATTCCATATTCCAATTATTATTGGTTGTTTGAAGCCATTTCTACACATTTTGTAGTGACTTCTTATTTGTGTTCTACTTCTATTACTATAACTACCCATATTCTTCTGTTCATAAAGTTTTCAAAGTCCATTGTTTTGGAAGTAGATGACTAATCTCCCAGTCTTAATTTAGGAGCTCTGTTTCAATCTCTTCTATCCTGTGTGACCCTTCTAGTACCTTGGATACTGGTGGCAGAAATTCCAGCATTGGACCATCCCAATACATAAAACTGACAGACAAGGAGCAAAATAATACAACCCAAAGCCTATACACAGCTAAGGAATAAAATAATTGGCTAAATGCAAATCACTCCTCAATAACCAAACTCATAGTTGTACCTCTGAAAGCAAACCATAAAGACTAATAAGTATACAAAAATACTAGTACAGGATACCCTCTTCAGACTTCAACATCGACCCATGGTGGTGTGCAAGATGGATTCCTAAATGAAAGTATTGGTACAGACAGTTGCAAAGCTGTGTCTTTAGTACTTATTCTTAGTACAGGTCCAAAGGCTCAAAGGCACATGACGAGGACTGGCCTACCTCTCGTTGCCCAGAGACCTCTGCTTCGGTGATCAGAAACATTTACAGGCCACAGTGCTGCCTATATACTTTTGTACCCTTTTATTTGAATCTCAGTAGACCTTGCTTATTTTTCTTATCTCCCTCTATTGTCTTACTCTTTCAAACCAGATTAAAAATTCATAAAAAGAAAGACACTTTAACTTTGTTTAGAAATGTAAACTTTTCCTATTCTATCAGCTCGAGTTTTGATTGCCATTATATGAAGGGTGCTGTGTGTGAATTTGAGTATGTGTAATCATGCACAAACAGATAAACTGAGTGGTTTGTTGTTGTTGTTGTGTGTCAATGAGTCAGAACCAATCAACCCATAGCTGACTCTACAGACGATTTTTAGATGCAGTAAATAGCATGGAAGGAGACTTTCCATCTTTCTCCTGTGGAGCAGCTGGTGGATTCAAACCACATGCCTTTGAGATTGCAGTACAAGTTCTTACCATTAAGTAAAACCAAATTATTCCAAATACTTTTAAAAGTTAATATACAGCAGAGTATGGCAGAATTTCTTTTCTTCTGAAGGGTCACAATGTCAATATTTAGGTTCACTGATTCATATAATCTGAGACACAGTTACTCAACTCAGACCTTGCTTTGTAAAAGTGAAGATAGAGAATACATAAATAAGTGAAAATGTTAATTTGTTTTTAAAGGTGACTTGGTAAATAAAGTTATAGGCCATAGTTTGCTGAAATCTTACCTACAGAATAATGAAATCAATGGAATAAAATAGGTGTAAGTATGACACTAAAATTATCCTCTGGTTTAGTGTTTTGAATATGCCAATTGCTCTATGGAGAAAGGCTGGCAATCTTTTCCCATTTCATTTACAGTTTTGGATTTTTTTTTTAACTTACAGCTTTATATATGCATAAATATTTCAGGATTTTTAAAAAAAAAACTTATGTACTGTATAAATATGTATAAAAATGTTGTTGTTATGAGCCGCCAAGTAGCCTGTGATTCATAGTGACCCTATGTACAATAGTTCTGAAGCCTGCCTAGTCTTGAACCAGTCTCACTGACTTTGACAAACTTAGTCCCATTGCCTAGTTGTATCAATTTACCTCATTTGGGGTCTTCTTCTCCTGAACAATCCCTACTCATTCCTGAGCATGATGTCCTGAGCTTGCAGTCCCTCCTGGCATGTGTCCAAAGTATATGAGACAGAATTACAAAATCCTAGCCTCCAAGGAGAAACTTCGTTTCACTCTCTCCAAGATGGACTTATTTGTTTTCTTGGCGGTACATGATATGTTCACTCTTCTCCAGCACCACATTTCAAAGGCATCAATTCTTCACTGTCATCACTAGTCATTTTTCAGCTTTCTGTTGTATAGCAAGCAATTGTAAAGGCCATGGCTTGGATCAGGTGCACCTTGGTCTCTAGAATCACTTCACACTGTTCTCAGTACTTTGGAGATGTCCCTGAAAGAAGATTTTCCCAGGATAATTCATCTTTTGATTTCCTGATTATTGGTGGAAAGAATGTTGATGTGAAGCCAAGCAAGCTGTACTTGTTAGCATTCTGAATCTCTTCTCCAGCTACCATGGTGCTGCCAATTGGCTCAATGGTTAGAATTTAAGTCTTCTTGACGTTGAGCTTCAAATCATATTGAAGACTGTAGTCCTTGACCTTCTGCAGCAAGTGTTCAGGTCCTCCTCAGTTTCAGAAAGCAAGGTTGTATCATATGCATAACTTAAGTTGTTGATTAGTCTTCCTCAATCCTGGTGCCAATTCCTCCTCATATAGATACACATATGTTTAGCGAAATCAAACCTGCCATCAATTTATGACAACATAAAATAATGACAATTTAACAAAAGGAAATGTTCCTATACCATTCTCTTGATTTGTTTTCAATTAGACAATTATAGAATCTTTTTTATTTGAGTTTTAAAACGTAGCTTTTTTGTTACTGTTTTTATTTTTAGAAGGGCTATTTTTCATTTTAACATAAATTGTTTCAAATAAATAATGACTTTATGCAAATTCAAGAGATATTAACAAAAAAATATAAAAGGATTAATGAATTAGATATAGAGGCTGGTGGCTTAGATGTAAGGAGTTGTGCTGCCAGACCAAAAACAATGCGGTTCAAATCCACCAATATGTTTGAATCCACCAGTAGCTCCATCAGAAAAGGATAAGCAGTCTCCTACAGGGCAATTCACTTCCTCTGAAAACCTGCTAAAGTGTCAGCTCTGAGTGAATTCTAATTTCATTTTTTACATGTTAACAAAAGTACCTTGAGAAAGTATTTTTTTTCTCTAATGCCCCAAAAGCAGCAGTTATCCCAAAGCACTTGATTGTGCTAACTTGTACTTTGGTCATGTTGTAAGGAGAGACCGGTCCTTGGAGAAGGACATCATGCATGGGAGGGTGGAGGGACAGCACAGGAGGGGAAGGATCTCTGAGAGGTGGATTGATTCAGTGACTGGGGCAATTGGGGTGAGTGTGTGGGAGACAATGAGATTGTCACAGGACAGAGCAGAGTTTAGAGCTGTTGTACATAGGGTTGCTGTGAGTCGCAAGTGACTGGACAGCACACAACAACAAACAAGAACAACAATGTCCCAAAAGAGAACAGACTAGACCTTATTCTTTTATTGATGTAATGTCTTACTCAAGAGGTTATTATTTTTTGTGAAAACATTTTTTTGAATATAAAGCAGCAAATTTGATATTCTACTAGTAGGTGTTTTATTTAAGCCTATTGTTTAGAGTCAACAAGACCTTGGGGAGGGCCTTTGTATTTAAAGTCTGTTGTTACTATATTTTGGAGGAACATGCCTCTAAGTGGTATAGCACCCTTCTGTCAATATGCTGTACTGAGGGTAACCTGGTGTTGCCATGATGCTCAATCTTGTGCCATTTGGTGTCAAATGCCATAATGGTTACCCATGGTGGACGCTGGAGCTCCCAGTTTAAGACAGGTTTGGAAGCAGGAGTGGTATCCACTTTCTAAACAACATGCCTCTGGAAACTCTATGAACTTTGATAAATGACAGTAGTTATAGAAAGTCATGCTCAACTCGACAACAATCAATAACAACAAATAAATATAGAAATTAAACTTAGAAAAGGTAGTCGAGTAAGACAAACAGTTTCACTGAGAGAACAAAATGTAGGATTGGTGTTGCCTGAAATTGTTCTTAAGGCACATAAAGAAAAAGCAAACAAAAAACCGGGCTGCTTAGAAACTGGTAGATGTTTTACCACATATGACGCATGCAACTAATTTATAGCAATTCTGAATGATTGATTTGTGTTGAGTCCTAGATATTGGTCATTGAAAAAAGTGTTAAAAGATAATTCATGTGTGCAGTCAGGTTTGGCACTCTCTACTTTACACTTAAAATTAGTTCATTATGATTATATCCATATGACAGGATAATCTATGACTTGACATTTTTCAACTGCTGAATTTACACAATGATGCATTAGTTGTTTCGTCATTCACATTAGCCCAGTAGATTATGCATCAGAAATGCCTTAAGGATAGGAGGCTTATTGCAGTTTACATGTCTAATACTAATAACAAATCTGAGTTAAAATAGAGATGCAAAAGAAAAACAGAAATTTCCAGTGACTTGCCTTAAACTAGTTGTTGTTAGTTGCCATCAACCATGGGTCATAGTGACCCTATGAACACTTTATCTGAACCTCCTCTTTCCTAGGCTATCTTCACACTTTGTGACACACTAAAGCCCATTATAGCAGTCACTGTGTCAATGTGTTGAGGATGTTCTTCTCCTCCACCAATCCTCCACCCTTCCAAGCATCATTCCTCTCCAAGGAATAGCCCTTCCTAGCATGGGCAAAGTATATGAGTCAAAGGCTCATCATTTTTGTCTCTATAGAACACTCTGGCTGCACCCTTTCCAAAATATGTGTATTTGTTCTTTTGGCAGTTCAGTGTTCTTCTGCAGCACAAAAACTCAAAGGCCTAAATTCTTCTCTGTCATCCCTTCTTACTGGCCATCTCTCAGATGCATAACACGTGATCAGAAAAGCCATGGCCTAAATCAAATGTGCCTTAGTCCTCAAATTGACATCATTACTCCTCAATAATTTGGGGAGGTCCCTAACTGCAGACTTTCAGAGTGCAATAATTCTCTTTTTTTCTTGACTGCTGGTACCAAGGGTATTAATTGTGGATCCAAGTAAGATGAAGTTACTAAAACTTTATTTTTTTTTCTCCATCCACCATGATGTTGCCAATTGGTCCAGTGGTAAGAATTTTTGGTTTAGGGTTTTTTGTTTGTTTGTTTGTTTGTTTGTTTTTTGTCTGTTTTTGACATTGAGATGCAATCCATATTGAAGGATGCATTCCTTGATATTCTGCAACAAATGTTTCAAGTACATCTCACTTCCAGGTAGCAAGGTTGTGTCATCTGAATTAACTATTTTAAATGCCCTTTTTAAGGAAAACCTGAATGTCCTGATGGCAAGTACATTGCATGTTGGGCTGTCAAATGAAATGTTGGAAATTTAGACATATCTGCTACTCTGCAGAAGAAAGAGGAGGCAGTTTCCTTCCATGTAAATTACCACCTTAAGCATCTGTTGGAAGGTTATTATATGTAGGAATTCACTTGAAAGCAGTGGATCTAGTTTTTATTTTTGTATGGAAACATAAATAGAATGTTGTCTTTTGTTAAAGCCTAGAATCATAGGGGAGAATGTGCCACTAAGAATGGAGGAAGACTCAGCCTGAATTATGCATATGACATAACCTTGCTAGCGAAAATAGAGGAGATCCTAAAGCATGTGCTGCAGAAAGTCAAAGACTATTGTCTTCAATATGGATTGAAGTTCAACAATAAGAAGAGAAAGATATCACCACTGGCCAATTGTCAGTACACTGATACATGGAGAAGACTGAGGTTGTTAGTGTTTTTAGCTTGTTCAGTCACACAATCAACATTCTTGGTACCAGGAGTCAGGATATCAAAAGATAAATTACACTGGAGAAGTCTGCTGTTAGAGATCTCTTCAAAATGCTAAAGAATAATGACATCAGTCTAGAGACTAAAGTATGCCTTATCCAGGCCATGGTCTTTACAATTACTTCCTATGCATCAGAGAGCTAGGAAATGACTAAGGATGACAGAAGAAGGATGGATGCCTTTGTGTTGTGGTGATGAAGACTACTGAACATTTCATGGGCTGCCAAAAGAAAAATCAAGTCTGTCCTAGAGAAAGTGAAACCAGGTTGGTCTTTGCAAGTGAGGATTTTGAAGCTGTCAGGAAGAACCAGTCCTTGGAGAAGGACACCTGCTTGGAGGAATAGAGGGACAGCTTAGGAGAGGAAAACCTCAGATGAGATGGACTAACACAGTAAATGGGGTAATGGGATTATGTATGGTGGAGACAGGAGATTGGCTCCAATAGGATAGGGTTCAAAGCTCTTACACATAGGGTCATTATGGTTCACAGGTGACTGGATGGTATACAAAACCAATAACAACAACAGCATGCTTTATTAGGATATGTATTACACTGGGAAAGTCTATAGTCGGGGAAATTTGAATACATTGTTGACTAAAATGGAATCTTCCAATTTCCCTCACCCCCATCCATCAAATTGTACAACTCCATGATTAATCCTCCCCTCCCCCTGCACATCCTCAGCCCTCTGCTTGCACCCTTCCCATCTCTTCCCTTGATCCTTATACTATTCTATAATAATTACTTTATACGATATTTGCCCCTGTGTGACTGAGTCAGTTCACTCAGCATAATGCTCTCTAGTTCCACCCAAGTTAGGTAATAATTTAGAAAATTATTGCTTCTGAGGGAGAGAACAGTTTAAAAAATGATATATGATAGCATATTATGATTATCACAGGAATCCAGAATTAAGGTTGCATAGTGGAGTGCATTTGGTGCAGGAGGGGGGCAGGGTCAGGGTCGGGGGTGATTGTATGCCAACAAAGAAGGTTATCTTTTGCTTTTCAAAGAGAGGAGTGAACGGGGCGGTGGGGGATGTGGGGGAGTAAAGCAAAAAGTGCAACAATGAATGAAAATCCAAAATATCTGCAAATGTTCATTAAAATTAATAAAATTTTAAAAAAAGAAAATCACTTCTGTGTGTGTATAGTATTCTATTATGTAAATGTACCATAATTTTTCAATCCATTCACTAGTGGTTGGATATCTGGTCTACTTCCATGTTCTTGCAATAGAATAATACTGCTATGAACATTGGTGTACAAGCCTCCTTTTGTGACTCCATTCTCATTTTCTCAGGGTATATTCCAAGTAGCGAATAGAGGGGTCATATGAAATTTCTATGTTCAGCTTTTTGAGGAAGTGCCAGACTACCTTCCAGAATGATTGTAAAAGTTTACAATCCCACCAACAGTGTATAAAAATTACTTTCTTGCCATATCCTCTCCAAACTTTTTATAAAAAAAATATGTAAAATTTTAACTGCAAGGCAAAAACATTCATAGGGATATATCAAAGGAAGACATAAATGCCATTAGACTAAATATATCAAATAATAATTGAAAATACATAAGCAATCATGTATTTTTTAAATCCATAAAACAGGTATAATAAGAAAATACAATTCTTTCTATGAGAACTCAATTAAGCTAAAATAGAATATTGAAATGGAGAATGAGAATTACACTAACAAAGTTGATTCAAGAGATAACTTTACATCTAAGCATCAAAAATAAGATGTATATTGCTGCCCTGTTAAAATTTACCACTGTTACTGGAGTGAGATGGTACCTCATTATAGTTTTTATTTGCATCTCTATTATTGCCAGTGATTTTGAGCATTTCTTCATGTGTTTGTTTGGCATTCAAATATCTTTCTCTAATCTAAATTTTTTCCATGTCTTTTGCCTATTTTGTATTTGGGTTATCAGTCTTTTTTTCTTGTGGAACCCCAGGAGTATTCTGTAGACTTTCTTTAAAAGACTCTTGTCTGAGATGTATTACCAAGTGTGTTCCCCATTGGTAAGTTTTCTTTTCACCCTATTGGAAAAACGTTTTGATGCACACATAGATTTAACCTTTAGAAAGTCCCTTTCATTAATTTTACACTCTTCAGATTGTGTATCTGGCTATATTTGGTAGTCTCTTTATATATTGGACTAGTGCTTCTAAGCTTGATCCTAGTTTGTCTCTTATGGACTTATGGTTTTGAGCTTTGATCCCAGATCTCTCTCTGATCCACCTTGATTTGATTTTTGTGTATGGTGTGAGATATGGGTCCTGTTTCAGCTTTCTGCAGGTGGAAGTCCAGTTTTGCCAGCACTATTTATTGAAGAGGTTATCATTTCCCCATTTGATAGCTTTGATCTCCTTGTTGACCATAAATAGCCGGGTGTATTTCTGGGTTCTCAGTGATGTTCCATTGGTTTTGGTTCCTCTTGCTGTGTAGTAGGGGTTTTTTTTTGTTTTTTGTTTTTTGAGGATGTACATTTTATTGGAAACTTTAAATATTCATTAGACAACACAACATCTTCATTCTCATGTGGCTTACACAGAAAATGGAAGCTTTCTGGACAAGGGGCAAGAAGATGAAAAGCACGGTGGACAATTTGCCCAACCAAAAGACCCCCTCACGAATGTTCTTCAGCCAGTTTATCAGCTTTTGCCACAGCTTCTTCAATGGGTCCCACCATGTAAAAGGCTTGTTCTGGGAGATGGTCATATTCACCTGCTAAAATCTGCTGAAATCCTTTGATGGTCTCCTTCAAGGGTCCCAGCTTCCCCATATGACCAGTGAAAACCTCAGCAACCTGGAATGGCTGAGACAAGAAATGCTGTATTTTCCGTGCACGGGACACAGTCAACTTGTCTTCCTCAGAAAGTTCATCCATACCCAAGACAGCAATGATGTCCTGGAGAGATTTGTAGTCCTGTAGAATTTTTTGCACCCCACGGGCAACATCATAATGTTCATTGCCAACAATATTGGGGTCCATAATGCGAGAGGTGGAATCTAGAGGATCCACAGCTGGATAGATTCCCAGCTCAGCAATGGCTCGGGACAATACAGTTGTAGCATCCAAATGGGCAAAGGCAGTAGCAGGAGCAGGATCAGTCAAATCATCAGCTGGCACATAAATAGCCTGTACAGAGGTGATGGATCCTTTCTTAGTGGTGGTGATTCTCTCCTGCATAGTACCCATATCAGTAGCCAAGGTAGGCTGTTAGCCCACAGCAGAAGGGATTCTGCCCAGTAAGGCAGAAACCTCTGAGCCAGCCTGGGTAAAGCGAAAGATGTTATCAATAAACAGAAGTACATCTTGACCTTCTTGGTCTCTGAAGTATTCGGCTACAGTC
>NW_006399869.1:5780052-5781501 GCF_000299155.1 Elephantulus edwardii | reverse complement strand
ATTCTTTCTATGAGAACTCAATTAAGCTAAAATAGAATATTGAAAGGGAGAATGAGAATTACACTAACAAAGTTGATTCAAGAGATAATTTTACATCTAAGCATCAAAATAAGATGTATATTGCTTCCCTGTTAAAATTTGCCACTATTACTGGAGTGAGATGGTACCTCATTATAGTTTTTATTTGCATCTCTATTATTGCTAGTGATTTTGAGCATTTCTTCATGTGTTTGTTTGGTATTCAAGTATCTTTCTCTAATCTAAATTTTTTCCATGTCTTTTGCCTATTTTGTATTTGGGTTATCAGTCTTTTTTTTCTTGTGGAGCCCCAGGAGTATTCTGTAGACTTTCTTTAAGAGACTCTTGTCTGAGATGGTATTACCAAATGTGTGTTCCCCATTGGTAAGTTTTCTTTTCACCCTATTGGAAAAAGGTTTTTATGCACACATAAATTTAATCTTTAGAAAGTCCCTTTCATTAATTTTATACTCTTCAGATTGTGTATCTGGCTATATTTGGCAGTCTCTTTATATATTGGACTAGTGCTTCTAAGCTTGATCCTAGTTTGTCTCTTATGGACTTACGGTTTTGAGCTTTGCTCCCAGGTCTCTGATCCACCTTGATTTCATTTTTGTGTATGGTGTGAGATATGGGTCCTATTTCAGCTTTCTGCAGGTGGAATTCCAGTTTTGCCAGCACCATTTATTGAAGAGGTTATCATTTCCCCATTTTATAGCTTTGATCTCCTTGTTGAATATCATTGACCATAAATAGCTGGGTCTATTTCTGGGCTCTCAGGGGTGTTCCATTGGTTTTGGTTACTACTGCTGTGTGGTAGGTTTTGAGGTCAGGGAGTGCTATGCCCCCCACCTCATTTTTGTTGAAGATCATTAATGTTAGTTTGAGGACTATGGTGCAATTCATCCAGGCTATGGTCTTTTCAATCACTTGCTATGCTAATAAGTGTTGGGGCATTATAAATATGACAGCAGAGAGATTGATGTCTTCAACCTGTAGTGCTAGTGAAGAAATGTATATGTTTTGTAAAAAGTGCAGCCAACCTACTTCTGGGAAGCAAAGATGAGAAAATTTCATTTCACATACTTTGAGGTAGGAGATGCTATTCCCTGTAAAGAGACATCATACTTGGAAAGGTGGAAGGATGGCAAAGGAGATTAAAATTCTAAACTAGCTGGCTTGACCCAGTGACTATAGCAATAGATTCAAATGTGTTAGATATTGTGAAGATTGCACAGGTTAGGAGTGGGTTCAGATCTTTTGTTCTATGCCATCACACCTAACAATAACCACAATTTTATCTGAATCATATATTCTTATTGCCTCTTTTATGTATTTTATGTTTCTATTTTTAACATGTTTTCTTACCAGACTTGAAACCTATGATATCTTAATGATAAGGATAATTTATTATTAATTTCTCTGATTTCT
>NW_006399869.1:5779256-5779692 GCF_000299155.1 Elephantulus edwardii | reverse complement strand
ATAAATAAATACCAAATATTGCAGTATATTTTATCTGGCAAATTTCATTACTAAACAACATTTTTAATAGTTGTAGAGTTGATTTGACTCATGATAACCACATGAATATCAGAGCAAAACTTCTTATTTGTTAACAGTAACATTCTCCCGTAATGGTGGAGGAAGCTACGGTGGCCTGGTGGGTAAGGAGTTGTGTTAATAGCCTAAAAGCTGTTGGTTTGAAGTCTAATTGCCTGTGGGAGAAAGTTGAAAAATCTCTTACCATGTGAACTACTGCTTCCAAAAACCTGCTGAAGGGTTAGTCTATCCTTAACAACAATGAGTTTGAGGGCTTTTAAAGATTTTGTTTCATGGGGAATTTTTAATGCTTTGGTTGCTTCCTTGTGATATAATATGTATAGGGGGTTATCAAGGACTATATTTTGTGGTGTAGGTT
>NW_006399869.1:5778364-5779156 GCF_000299155.1 Elephantulus edwardii | reverse complement strand
TGATTACAGACAAAAGGTTTTGAACTAAAATTTTCAAATTAAAAATCCTTATACATGTTATTTCTTGAGCATTCTTTCACATTAAAAGTTTAATAGAAATAGCAACATAATTTATTAAACTTCATCATGTATTCACACCCCATAAAATATTCCCCAAAGCACACATGCCTTCATTAACATCTAGACCTTAAATTACAATGCAGTGTGATAAAGTGTTTGTTTATGGTTTTTTTCTAATAAGGAGCCTTAAGGGTTAATTCTAAAATTCAGTAAAATAAATTGAGATTGTTGTTGAAAGCATGAGAGTTTGTGCTGATTAGGTAGTATAGGCAGGAGAACTGTCAATTGTTTTGCAAAGAATTTACAGACTGCATCCTTTCCTATTTCAATGAAAGCATGTTAATAAAATTATGATTTTAATTTAATAGGAACTTTGTAACTCAATTTTTCAAATAACCAAAGTAGATTCTTTTTTTCTTTTCTTTGGAAGACAGAATTTGAAAAAGACCTTCAGTACAGAGCCAATGAAAACCACGTACAATCCAGCATGGGATAACTAACTGTCCTTTGGATGTGAACTCCTAGTCTTTAAAATACTTTATGGAAACTTCTAGGGTTTATCACTCAGATGCCTTTCCTAGCCAATCATTAACCATTTTGTACTGAGTACTTATTGTATTAAGGAGAGAGGCTTAGAATGGGATACAATCCTCACTCTACTAGAGGCTTAATATAAAGTCACGGGACCTCAGTGCTAGGAGTGTTTTCTGTTTTCAAACACTCGCTCACCTG
>NW_006399869.1:5775256-5777839 GCF_000299155.1 Elephantulus edwardii | reverse complement strand
CAGAACAATACTGTAAAACTTCTCAGTTCTATAACCTCAGAGAAAGTGATATTTAATATAAATGTAACATTCTGATACATTATTCATTTAATTCATGAGATAATATTTTGGTAAGATAAATCGTTTCAAAGACTGAATTAAGTTATCATTAAAATGGAGAGAGATTACATTTTCTGAACTGTCAGTTTGCTTCAAGATTAACAATAACTTTCACTCCCTCATAAAGTAATTTTGATCTGAGAAGTAATAAAGCAATCAGGAGAATTAAAATGTCTCAGTACATTCAATTAGTAATATATTAATATAAGGAGATATACAATGAAAAAGTATCTCCCATTATATTATGAGTATACACTTACAGTACAGAACTCCTGTACTTTATCAATAATAAGAATTAAATACAGTTAAATCATAAAAAGATTAAAAAGTATTTGGCAAAGTTTAGTGTTGGCAGACACTTGAGTATATATGAGACATATATATATATCTCTCACATATGCTAAAACAGATAAAATCAGTATTTGAGTGCTACCAACACTTATGAACTACTATTAGAAGTGACAGAATCAGTTCCAATTCCAAATTGCCATATAAATACCAGAATAAAGAAACGCCAGTCAGACACGCCTTCATCTTAATGGTAACAATTTTGTTTTGACATTTCAAAGTGGTCTCTTATAACAGATTTTCCCAAAGAATAACATTTTATTTTTGAATTGCTGCTTGTACGAGCGTTGATTGTAGATGTAAAGTGAAATTAAATCATTGACAACTTCAATATTCTCCTCACTTATATAATGGATACTCCTTATCTATTTGATGGTTTTTTATTTTCTTTTAAGGTGTAAGCCATTCAGAAAGATTTTAATCTTCATCAGTAAATGCTTATACTTATTTTCAACAGGTAATGTTGTATCATCAACATATCAAAGGTCCTTAATGATTATTTCCTAGTCATTTGCGGATAATTTTCTTCGCATACAGATCGAACTGCTGTGATAAAAGGATAGAACCATGGTCACATGTTTCCCGAGTTTAAATCATGTAATATTCCCTTCTGTTCAAAACACTGCTTGGTACCCTTATAGATTTTATTTGAGAACAATTATGTGTTCTAGAAATGTCTTCTACACAATGCTACATATGATTTGTATGATCTACAAAGAATGTTTTTGCATAATCAATAAGTACAGGTAAGCATCTTCTGGTATTTTATGCTTTCAGCCAAGATCCTACTAATATTTGTAATGGTAATACTCTTTTCATGTTGTCTTCAGAATACAACTTGAATTTCTAGCAATTCTTTGTCACTATATTTTGGTAAACATTTCATATTGTGATTTAAGCGAAAGTTTACGAATCAAATTGGTTTTCTATTCAAGCATTCATACATATTTTTGTTTATAACATTAGTTACAAAGCTGTCATGTGCCATCAAGTACAATGCATAAGAATCATATGAACTACAGATTGGACCCTTTGACCTATTTTCCACCATTCACAAGACTATTCTTCCTATCACTGTGCCAATTCATTATGATGATGATCTTGTCCTCTACTGCTGACCCTCCTCTTTTCTTAGTCTGATGTTTTTACTAAGGAATAACCCTCCTAACAACATAGCCAAAGTATATGAGACCAAGTTTCACCATCTTTGTCTCTAAGAAACAGTCTGGTTGCACTTTCTCCAAGGAAGTTCTTATTAGTTCTTTTGGCGATCCATGGAGTATTGGGTACTCTTTGCCAGTACCACAAAAATCAATTCTTCTTCAGTCATAATTATTCACTGTCCAACTTTCAGATACATACTTATCTTGTCTATCTTCAGAAAATTAGTCTGGTGGTGGATCTGACCTGACAGAGAGGTGGGGCCTTTGGTCACAGTGCAGGTCCCTATAGACTACACCACCAGACTCGGCTTTATTTGCTGCTAAGTGAGTTAAGATTTCTTTATCACCTGTTACCAAATTTTTTATTAAAAGTTATTGTTCAACAAGCTGTGGTTGACTCTGAGAAGAATGGGAATACCAGAACATTTGATTGTGCTAATGCGAAACCTATACTTGGACCAAGAGGCAGTCGGCAGAACAGAGCAAGGAGACACTACATGGTTCAAAATCAAGAAGTGGGTTCGTCAGGGATGTATTCTGCCTCCCTACCTTTTCAGTCTGTATACAGAACATATTATCTGAGACACTGGGCTGTACGAAGAAGAATGTGGCATCAGGATTGGTGGAAGAATCATAAACAACCTGCATTATGCACATGACACAACCCTGCTTGCTGAAACTGAGGAGAACTTGAAGTGCTTGCTGCAGAAGGTCAAGGACTGCAGCCTCCTATATGGATTTAAGCTCAGCATCAAGTAAACAAAGATTCTCATCACTGGGCCAATTGGCAGGATCAGTATGGATGGTGAAGAGATTGAGATAGTTAACAGTTTTAGTTAGCTTGGCTCCACAATCAACACTCTTGGTAACAGCAGCCAGGATATCAAGAGACAATTTGCATTGGGAAAGTCGGCTGTGAGGGACCTCTCAAGAGTACTGAAGAGCAATGATATCAGGCTGGAGACTAAGGTGC
>NW_006399869.1:5773885-5774851 GCF_000299155.1 Elephantulus edwardii | reverse complement strand
AAGGTCACTATGAGTTGCAAATGACTCGATGGCAAATAACAACAATGTTAAAAGTTATTTACTATCAAATAATATATTCAAGAATTTTTTTCTGGCTGAAACTCTTAAATTACTCACAGTCATTTCTCTACTAAGTCCAAGCAGGAATGTAAAAGGAATCATCAATTCACTAACTCCTCTTTCTTCTGTAATTACTTCAAAGACTTTCAAATTTTTGACAGTTAACTCTGCTTATTGAAATTGCTGCCGTTTCTTAGCATTGATTTCATAGTGTCTATTCAGCAGGGTCACAGGACAAAAAAAGCAAATTGAAGTTGAACTGTAAGCATTATGATTCACTCAAGTTTTAAATGCCCAAACACATAATAAAATTATTATAAATTAGGTAGTGTAACATTCTGGGAACTACTTAACGATATTCAGAACAGAACTTAATTTTCCTAGAACAGTTTGATTATGTTAATTTGGCTTTAATCAGTTAAAACACTGTTCTTTACTACACTGGCACTGTTAGTTATTCTTGCATAAAAATGATAAATCTACTCCTGAAATAGGAAATGAAATACTTGACCAAACTAGTAATGTATTTTGATGATTATATTTCAACTTTAAAGTACATGGAAAAGCTAATAAAAATTCATTTTAAAAGAAAAAGGTGATGTCTTTATTCTGTTTTAAAAAGAACTTAAGAAATTTTTATGCATGCAACATTGTTATAAATTAAAAATACTTTTCTCAATAGTAAAACCTGTTTAATGCTTCATTATTATCTTAAGAAAATTTTTCTGTTGGAAATTTCATAATTATAAAACTCTAGGAATACTACAGTTGGATTTGAAAATTTAAAGTCAAAGCAATAAGTATGTTCAATGGAAATTTATATTTCATTTCACTTTTGATAGCTATGTTCATTATAATTCATTAATTAGTAATCAGTTAAGTAAGTTAATTTATATTATATAATTT
>NW_006399869.1:5771635-5773528 GCF_000299155.1 Elephantulus edwardii | reverse complement strand
GAGGTTGTGGAGAAACTGGAACACTTATTCACTGTTGGTAGAAGTGTAAATGGTGAAACTGCTATGGAAGGGAGTATAGTGCTATCTCTAAAAGTTGCAAATAGAAATATTATTTGATCCAGCAGTTCTACTATTAGGGATGTACCCCAAAGGAACCGTAACTTCCACTCAAGCAGACACATGTTTGCACACACATGTTTATCTTGGCTTTGTTTACAATAGCAAAGAGTTGGAAACAACCTAAGTGCCCATCAACAAACGAATCGATAGAGAAGCTCTGATATATTTACACAATGGAATACTATGCTGCATTGAAAACCAAGTAACTCATAAAATACATTATGAACCTTAGGATGAGTGTAATATCTCACTTAGGAAAGGACAAATATTGCCATTGTTGACAAATATTGCTATTACTGACAAATAGTGCCATTGTTGTAAAACAGGAATGACATTATGGGTGGGGGGAGACTGAAAAATATGGGATAAATGATTTACACTGCATTGAAATAGATGAGGGAGAGAAATGTTTAAAAGGGATATATAATTATTATTGTATGACAGGAGTCCAGAATGAAGGCTGCATAGTGGAGTGGACTTGGGGGGAGGGATTGTATAACAATGAAAAAATTTTTCTCTTACTTTTCAAAGAGAAGAGTAAGGGGGGGCGAGGGGTGGGCAGGATAAAAGTGTAACAATGAATGAGTGGAAATACAGTCTCTGTAAATTTTCATTAAAATTAACAATAATAATAAATGCCAACATCAACAAAAAATGAGTTAGGGCACAGAAAGGTTAAAAAATTTAATTCGTGTTTTATGTTAGGAATAGTATACCCAGAGTCTGAGTCCACTTAGTTTGGCCAAAAATAAGTTGTTAGCTTTACAACCTGCCAAAGAATAGGAGCCAATATTGTTGTTACTGATGTTGGATGTTAGAGTTCTTGCAACTCATAATGACCTGACAGAGAACAGAGAGAAACTCTGACTAATGCTGCGTCTGTTTTAGGAAGTTGTAACTAAAAACTTCACATGCTCTGTTTTGCTAGAGTTTCATCACTATTATATAAAATATAGAAAATAACTGAAAAATGGAGAAAAATAAATAATAGTAGTCCACTATTGTAAGTCGAGATTTTGACAAGGTTTGAAAAAATTTACTTTAAAAAAAAATCTTAGAATTAATGAGAACATAGGTAATGAAAATGTCTTGCTGTTGTATACTGTCAAGTTAGAACAAACTCATACCTTACCGTCAAGTAGTTTTGTTTTGTATTTTGTTTTTTGTTTTTCAAGTTGGTTTTTAGAAGCAGTAAACTGCCTGGGAGAAAATTGCCCATCTTTCTCCCTCAGAAGAGATTTGGACTATTTGCCTTTAGGTTGGGAATATATATCTATATCTCAATATCACTCAAGATTCACTGAATCAGAAGCTATGGTGGATTGAATATCCTAGAGATCTAAATGAATCCTCAAGTTTTGCAGATGCTTAATTTTAATGATCTAATATAGATTGTCGCAGTCCATTAAAACACAAATAAAATATTTAAAAACTTTAGGGTTGATCCATAGTACTTTTACATCATGGCTTAGCATGCTAGTGGCGGAAGATACATCAACAATCTGTATCATGTAAATGAGACCTCCTTGCTAGTAGAAAATAAACAGGACTTGAAATATTTGCTGCAAAAGAGAAATAACTACAGACATCAGCAGGGATTTTATGTCAAAATTAAAAAACAAACAAACTCCGAACAATCCAAGCAAAAAACCCTCATAAAAATCATCACTACTCAAACAATAGCAACCTGATAATAGAGAAAAGATTGAAATTTCAATTTTCTTGGCTTAACACTCAACATTTATGGTAACAATAATCAAGAAACTAAAACAC
>NW_006399869.1:5769512-5770656 GCF_000299155.1 Elephantulus edwardii | reverse complement strand
CCCAAGTCTATCTTGGAGGATATATTGCTGCGGGCTCCTTAGAAACATAGATAATGAATGACACCTCATCTGACATACTTTGGGCATATTGTCTGGAGGGACCAGTCTGTAGAAAAGAATGTCATGCTGGGAAAGGTAGACTGTCAGAGAAAGAGAGGAATACTTTTACCAAGATTGATTGACTCAGTGATTATAATGATGGGCTAAAGCATGTAAAAGATTGCGAGGATGGTTCAGAATGGGCCAAAGTTCAGATCTATTATTGATAGGTGTCTATGAGTTGTAGTTGACTTGATGGCATCTAGCAACAGTATACTTGATACAAATGTGTTTCATTAAATATGATTTATTAAATTAAATTACTACAAGAGTCTAACTTCTTTTCAAATATATAAAATGAAAAAATAGAAGATTTAGACATACCTAAGAATGGAAGGAAGCTAACGTGAATTTTAAAGTAGGAGTCTAAGAAAAGATCAAAATGTGAAGAGTTGTTTTAATATTGAGATTATATGCTTTTAAAAATGTTATTATGATTTGAGTTAAAGTTTACAAAGAAATCAGTTTTCCATTCACTCATGCATGTGTGTTTTGTTTTATGATATTAAATACAACGCCTGAAATGTAATTATACTTGATCAGCTCACACCCTTCTTATGATTCTCATTTCCTTTTATCCTTATATCATCTTCCTTCCTGTTTTATGAATTTTATTTCTGCAGAAATGCTGCTCTTTTCATCTTATGTTGTTGTCTATTGTTTGAGAGTTGTGCAATATTATGGTTGTGAGTTTTGTTCCACATTAAATATGTGATGAAAGGTCATCTTGGAAATTCTCTCTACCTATGCCAGATCAATAAACCTGATCATGAGTTTTTCTCCACATTTTTAACTCACTTTATTCAAGACCATCTACTGTGGTTCTATTTAAAGTAGATATTGTGCAGCGGGAAGAGGGGATTAATCATTGGGTTGTGCAATTTGATGGGTGGGATGGTGAGGGAAATTGAAAGAATTTATTCAATTTGAATTAGAATTTTGTAAATAAACTAATGAAAATAAAATAGTCTACTTGGAGATAGGGGTAGGAAGAAGAGGGGGTAAAATGTGCAAAAATGAATGAATGAAGATCTAACTTGTCTGT
>NW_006399869.1:5759910-5768741 GCF_000299155.1 Elephantulus edwardii | reverse complement strand
TCCACCCTCCCAAGCATGATGTCCCTCTCCCGGCAACATGTCTAAAGAATGTCAGACAAAGCCCCAGAATCCTTGCCTCCAAGGGGTAGCTTGGGATAGGATTTTAAATATTTCTTCATGTGTTTGTTTGCCACCCAAATTTCTTCTTTGGTGAAATGTCTGTTCATATCCAATTAGGGTGTTTACTTTTCTCTTTTTTTGGTGCTTGATTGTTTTATAAATTCTAGATATAAGTTCCTTTTCTGACATGTCATTATCAATTTTTTTCCTAGTATGTGACTTCCCTTTTTACCCTGTAGGAGAAATTTGCTTTTTGTATGCATTAGTTATTATTCGGTGTTGTACTTTCAAAATATAGAGTTAGCAACATAGCTGAACACATGTTGTTGTTGTGTGTTATCATGCCACCTTCACCTCATAGCATCCCAAAATGTAGAATAGTTCTGAACCCTGCCCTATCCTAATCCAGTCTCACTGACTCTGACAAACACAATCCCATTACCTCAGTTACTGTGTCAATCATCTCATCCAGGATCTTCTTGTTCTGCACTATCCCTCTACCTTTTCAAGCATGATACTCTTCCCCAAGGACTAGTTCTTCTCGGCCACATGCCCATAATATGTGAGAAACAACTTCAAAATTCCTTGCTTCAAAGGAGAAACTTGGTTTCACACTCTAAGACTGGTTTGTCTTCTTGATGGTGCATATGGTATGCTCAGTACTCTTCTCCTGAACCACAACACAAAGGAATCAACTCATTTTCTGTCACCCTTAGTCATTGTCAACTCTCTGATGCAAAGAAAGTAATTTTGAAGACCATGGCCTGGATCAATCACACCTTAGTCCCTGGACTAACATCATTACTCTTTAGGAATTTGGAGAAGTCCCTGTTTTCCCCAATGTGATTAGTCTTTTGATTTCCTGATTGCCAGTGCCAAGAGTGTTGACTGTGGAGCTGAGCAAGCTAAAATTGTTAACAACCTCAATCTCTTGGTGCTGCCAATTGGCCCAGCTAACAACATAGCTGATTCCAAAGAATGAATTTTTCTTAAAAGCAAACAAATCCATCATCATATTTATGGGTGATATATGAGAGATTTAATAAAGATATTTATACAAATATTGTAAGATTGATTTTAGTGATATCAATTTAGTTTTATGATAATTTCTTTATGATGTTCTGATGATGATCCTGCTTACAGGGGAAAAAGAAATATTAAAACATTATTAAAAGCTACTTTGAGAGTAGAGAAAGAGATTTTTTAATTTGAGTATATTAATACCTCTCCCTCTTAGCAACTTAACATCTTGTTCACACATTCTATTTGTAATATGCAGGATTTTCTGATTCCTACAAGAAATTTGGAAAAGGAGATCCAAAGCATGCATTAATAACACAGATCCATACTAAATAAGAATTTAATATCTCCAGAGAGCTATACCTAGATAAATATTAGCATATCAATCCTTGACAGAATGAGTAAACTTTAGATGTGAGAGGTTAAGTTTTTATAAGTGATAGCGTTTGTGAATGCTGGAGCTGGGTTATGAAATCAGGCAATGCAATTCCAGAATTTGTATTTAAGCCCGACACTATGATTTAAAACACTTAAAATAGGGATGTTTACTAAGTTATATTGATTCACAGTCATAACATTAAGTAGAATATTGACACAACATTCAGGACATCTGTTCAAATTTAGATTACCTTTCAAACAGCTCTAACACAACATGTCACAGACTGTAAACCTGGACTGACTTGGCTAAGACATTTTTTTTCAGTGATACTTTACACAGTCTTAACGTCATTCATTATATGTTTTTCCCATCACTAAGAAAAATAAGCCTCCATTTTCACTTTAATTGTCTGGATATAAGCTTAATTTCCATGCAAAATTTCTAGGTATCAGTAAACAAATTTTACTACATGTTTTAAGGAAATGGTTCCAGAGGGGCAAAAGGAACTTATTCTTGTTATAAATCTTTTCCTCAAAGGATAGATTTTATTAATAAATGATACACAAAACTAACTGAAACTACAGAGTATAAAAGCAAGGCATAAAGAAAGGTTTCAATATGACATTTATTCATTTTTTTGTAAGAGTGCAAGAAAACACTCACCAAAACCACTAGTAGCTTTCCCCGCACAGCCTGGCCAATTTTCACCTTTCAATATGTATGCCCAAGGGCATGTCAGAGTATTCATGTAGACTAAATTTAAATTGTGAAAAAAAATCTTTTAAAAGAAAGTATCTTTCTCAAGCCAGCATATGAGAATGTATATACAAAGAACAGTGTTGAGGTGTTTTTTCCTTCAGTTGAGACAGAATTGCCCAGAACTCTTTATATCATAAGCAATCCTAACTTTTATTTTAGATTCTTGTTGGACAACAATATTTCTAAGTGACTCAAACAAGAGTTGAAGACTTAAGAATGTCATCGTGCTAAGTTTCCATGATGTTTTAATTCTGAAATTGCCACACACACTCACTCACTCACACACAAACACGGATGAGTTTGTTAGAAAAAGTGAATAAACTACATGATCCTTAATTATAACGTGTGCTGTTCTGATACAGTGACTGGAATAATGAATTGAAGCATGGCAGATATTGTGAAGATGGCGCAAGATAGTGAAAAGTTTAAATCTTTTGTTCATAGAGTCACTATAAGTTGTACGAGAGTCTAAAGCACCTAACAATAGTTTCAACACAGACAGTATAAAATAAACAAATATTTTGAATTTTTTCCTGACTGCCAAATTAGCCTGAGAAAAAAAGCAGAATCAGTAAATATTTTGAAGTATATTTTGGTTATACTTTAGGTAATTGAAAAGTTTATCATTGTGTATGTGAATACATCCATTTTGGGCTTTTTAGCTAGGAGTCTGGATGAACTGCCAACCACAAGAAAATAATGATAATAAATGACAGTGGCTATGTTTCACTGAGTAACTGCTGGAATTGACATTAAGTGGAGTAAAGTGTATATTTGTTAAGATATCATGATAAAAAATAAATAAACAACATTTTTGCAGTCTCAGTCTTTTTTGGTTCATGGGTACTTTAGGGAGAGTATTATGGAAATGATGAACAAACAAATTTGAGTATTTCCTATATGAAATATATTGTTTCCTTTTCTAAATCTTTTTATCGGGAGGAAGAAGCTGTGCTGCAATACTGGATGCATGCGGTTAGAATGCACCAGATACTCCTTGGCAAAATGACCAATTTCCTCCTGTTTGATTAACTATCTCTGAAAACCTGCAAGAGGGCAGCTATGGTTCAGTTCTGACTTGATGGTACACAACAACAACAACGAAATCCAGAATACTTGATTGTAGTTATGCAAAACCTATACTTAGACCAGGAGGCAGTCATCAAAACAGAACAAAGAAATACTACAAGGTTCAAAATTGGGAAGCATGTATACCAGAGATATGTCCTATCTCCAGACCTTTTCAATCTATATGTGTAACATATAATCCAGGAGGTGAGGCTCTATAAGCAAGAATGTGGTATTATGATTGGAGGAAGATTCATTAACAACGTGTGTTATGCAGATAACCCAACTTGCTTGCTAAAAGTGAGGAGGACTTGAGGTATTTGGACTGCAGCTTTCAATATGGATCAACACCAAGACAAAGTTTCTCACCAATGGGCCAGCTGGCAGCATCATGGTAGTCGGTGAAGAGAATGAGATCATTAACAACTTCAGCTTGCTTGGCTCCACAATCAACACTCTTGGTACCAGCAGCCAAGGACATCTCCAGAGTCCTGAAGGGCAATATTGTCAGTTTGGAGACTAAGATGTGACTGATTCAGCCATGATCTTTACAATTACATGCAAAGCATCACAAGGCTGGGCAAAGACTAGAAAGGATAGAAGGAGAGTTGATGCCTTTGAGCTGTGGTGCTGGAAAAGAGTACTGAATTTACCACAGAGGGCTAGGAGAGCTAACAGGTTCATCCTAGAGAGAGTGAGACCAGCCTGTTCCTTGTAGACAAGGATTCTGAAGATTCATCTGATATATTTGTCAGATATGTTGCAAGTCAGGACCGGTCCTTGGAGAGGGACATCATGCTTGGGAGGTTGGAGGGACAGCACAATAGAGGAAGACCCTCAATGACATGGGTTGATTCAGTGACTAGGGTCATAGGGGTAGGTGTATCAAGGACAATAAGGTTGGCTCAAGATAGATCATGGTTCAGAGCTGTTGTGACTTGATGGCATCTAACAACAATAACAAGATCTAACATATGCACTCTATTCTGGTAAAAAGTGAATGGGCTCTGACAAAGTCTTCCTCAGAGTTATATTTTTCTGGTATCAGAATTTCTTCTGAGGTTAACCCTCTCAGATGAAAATGATAATCATCTTTGCAATTCCAAAAGGTCATTCTGTTTTGCCATAATATACTTCTAATGGGAAATATAAACATTCTCCTATTCCCTAACAATTGTGATCCCTGGCTTATCTAGTAACAGAATATTTGACTGTATATATCCTGTAATCTGACTTTTCAATATGACTGATAAATTCTTGTGACACTAAAGAGTTGAATATCTCACTTTATTATTCTGCTATATAAATATTTATAAAATATTATTTCTAACTAATACAGCATGTATGCATGTAAATATACATACACATATATACATTTACAAAGCTTTTGGTAAAAGATGTCTACACAGCAGGAATTCTATTGAATTTTCATTATCTTGAACAACTGTTGAGCTATGATTAAAATTTATGAAAAGTAGGTTAAAAAATATTCCTGTGGTGCCTCTTACTATTGTTTTTTCTTTTCTGTAGCAAATAAATTTTAGTATATGACTATTTGAAAACATCGCTCCTCTTTCATTTCACAGTATTCAAAGAAATTGTTCTTTGTTATGTACTGTCAAGTCAACCACCACTCAGAGTAACCCTAGGAACAATGGTTTCATACACTATCCCTTGCCCTATCCTAAGCCATCCTTATCATCTCTGAGAGACTGCTACTTTAGGATGATAGCCAATGCAAGGAAGTAATATAAAAGTATGCAATCATCAAGAAGTTCCATATCTGTATGTACTTTTATAAGCATCTGGGTGAGACCTTAGACTTTAGATGGAAAGAAAATAGACTATTTTTATAAGTTATTTGTCAGGAAACAATCTACTCTTTACCTACCATTGAAGATATAACCTCATAATACATGAGATACGTCTAAAATAGGGTGAATCTTGGTCATGAAGTTAGAAAAGGTTAACCATTGCTGAATGACTCAAGAACTTATTGTTTAAGGATTCTGATGATAGTTCCTATAGTCGAAGGCTTTTCTCTAATGTGCCGGTTTAAAAGATGTGTGCTTGTGTTGTTACTGAAATACTAATATTTGTCAAACTCCAGATAATATTCTTTTCCAATTTAGACGATACTGGCAAATGATAAGTAACACAACCAAGAGAAGTGATGTGATGTGATCTCCAATCCATGCGATTATTTTAAGAAAAAATAATAAAATTTCATTTATTCCTCAGTCACACCAACTATTATATGTTACACAGTTGACAAAACTTGTTGAAAGAAATGAGAACGTGAAGCATTTTCAGAGAGAAGCCATAGATAAGAGAAAATATATAGATTATATGTCCACAAAAAGAAACAAAATTCTTCACAACTGGACCAACAAATAACATCACAACAAATGGAGAAAAGACTAAAATTGACAAGGATGTAATTTTACTCAGAAACAGAGTCCAGAATTCAAAGCACATTTGTTATTAAGTACTGTCAAGTTAGAACCAATCCATATCTGACACTCCTGCGAGTTTTCAGAGGCATTAAACCACATGATAGGACATTGCCCTTTTTCTCCCGTAAAGCACTTGGTCTGCAATGTAACAACTTACAACTAAGCCACAAGAGTTCTTTTTGAAAAATATGCTGTCAAGGACCTCTTTAAAACGCTCAAGAGTAAGAATATCAATTTAAAAACTATGATGCACCTGACCCAAGCCATGGTGTTTTCAATTTCTGCAGATTATGTAAAAGTTAGACAGTTAATAAGGAAGATTAGTAATTAATAAGAATTGATGTCTTTGTGCTGTTGATAAAAAGAATTGACTGTAACATGAACTTCAAAAGTTGTCCATAATCATACAAACACAATAATGTATTTATATTGAATTGAATTGCCCAGAATGCGACAACTTGGCTAGTGTAAGGCAATTATCATCTCTGATGTAAATCCTGACATATATAGTGGTATTTAGGGAGATTAGAGGCAGTTATGTTTGTGTACATATTATCCAAGAGTAGTGTGAAATGTGATTAGTCACTTATTCATGAGGAGATCAAGGTTGTCACATAACTAATCTGATAATACAGTAGTTTCTTTTGAATATGGCTTGTAACACCTTTTGCCTTATGGTTGAACAGAAGAAGCAGAAAGAGGGATAAGGAACCAAAAGATCTTCAAATAAGAAGTCCTAGAGTGGAGTGTATTGTTCAGCACAGTCTGTACTAGGAAGCTCAAGGACTGAAAGAGAAGCCAAAATAAAGGTATACTTCCAAGAACATTGGGACTACAAATACTAAAGAAGACAAGAACTCATTTCTGTAAGAAGAGAGAGAGAAAGTTTTCCTTAGAGCCGGTATCCTAAACTTTGACTACTAGCTTCTTAAATTATGAGAGAGTGCATTCCTGTTTGCCAAATCTATGTGCTTCTACTGTCTGCTATAGTAAAACTAGATAACCAAGTCAATAAATATTGGTAGAATTTGAATACATTCATTTAACGTTAATAATTCAACAATCTGTGATATGCAGATGATACAACCCTACTTGCTGAAACTGAGGAGGACTTGAAGCACTTGCTGCAGAGGGTCAAGGATTGCAGCCTCCAATATGGATTGAGGCTCAATGTCAAGACGACAAAGATTCTCACCACTGGACCAATTGGCAGCATCAGGATGGATGGTGAAGAGATTGAGATTGTTTACAGCTTCAGTTTGCTTTGCTTCAGAGGCAACACTCTTGGCACCAGTAGCCAGGAAATTAGAAGACATATTGCCATGGGAAAGTCTGCTGTTAAGGACCTCTCTAAAGTACTCAAGAACAACGGTGTGTCTCTGGAGATTAAGGTGCATCTGATACAGGCCATGGTCTTTGCAATCACTTGTTATGCATCAGAGAGTCGGACAATGACTAAAGAGGATAGAAGGAGAATTGATGCTTTTGAGCTGTGGTGCTGGAGAAGAGTATCTCCTTAGAGAATGTGTGTATAGGTACATTTTTCTTGATCCCATCATACTGCTGGATATACATTTCATAAAACACTCAAAGAAAAACTCAAGAGGATTTTGATATAAAAAAATTAAAAAAATACATTATATGGCAATTTAAGGAGAAGTGCTTAAAAAGGAACATATTCAACAGAAAACAGCAGGCATTATGAATCTAAGTTTAAAAAATAATTGTTATACAGTGCAAGCAAGTCATGGATGATATGAGAAATGTCTAAGAATGATGGGAATACAGGGCAAATTATGGTTGTTAGGCACCTGAAGTATATAAGGGCAACAGAGAGAGTGAAGAATATCTTTGAAAGGGGGGGGGGAAGTTATTTTTAAGCAAGGGAGAGGTACATCCAACTCAAATATTTTTAAAAAATAGAAACTATTATAGACATCTTAACATTAATAATTGTCAATGAGAAGAGAAAGAGTATTGTGTTAACTAAGTTATATTAAGGAGTAATGTTGTTGTTTTTATTGTTTTTATGTGCCATTGAGTTGATTGTGACTCATAGCGACCCTATGTACAACCGCGCTGAAAACTGCTCTATCCTCTACCAAATTTACTGTCTCTGACACGCCTACCCTCAATACCCCAGTCACTGTACCAATCCATCTGGTCTCCCTCTCTTTCTCCATCCCTCCATCCTTCCAAACCCTCTCCAAGGACGGGTCCTCCTTGCAACATGCACACAATATGAAAATACAGAAAAGGCTGGAGTTTTCGTCTTGCTCAAAGAAACTATGCTTGTATTAGAATTTTTTTCCATCACAGTAGGAAGTATTTTAAATAATGAAAATGAATATAAGCAAATTTATAATTGGAAGACATAAAGTTGATGACAGGAAGTTTGGGGTTTTTGTTTTCCTTTTTTTAAAAAAATTTTTAAAATGTATTATTAATTTCAATGAAAATGTAGGGACTTTGGATTTCCATTCATTCATTGTTGCACTTTTCTCCCCTCCCAAACCTCCGCCTAGTACAATACCTTATTGGAAAAGTAAAAGAAAAATTCTTTCATTGTTTTACAATCCCTAGGTCCACTCCACTGTACATAGTGTTTTCAGAGGCCTGCCATTTCAGAAGTGGATGGCCAATCCTTCTTCCTAGTCTGTCTTAATCTGAATCTTTAGACAGCAATTTGTGGAGTAGTGAAATATAAATCCCTCATTTTGGAGTTGACCATTAGTTACAGTGTAGTCCCTGCCCTTAGCCCAGTGCCTTGACCCACTTATTTCCCAGCTCCACCCTCCAGCAGGATACCACTTCACTTCTACCAAATGCCTTCAGAATTAATGTCCCATTGTCCGACCCATGATTTGACAGCTTGTCAGAGAGATTTTTTTCCCTGTGTCCAGTGTCTCTTAAGTTTACATGTACTGTCTCAGAAGTGAAGGTGATGTGTCTTGTTATGCATCAGAGAGTTGGACAATGACTAGGGAGGCTAGAAGGAGAATTGACGCCTTTGAGCTGTGGTGCTGGAGAAGAGTATTGAATGTACCATGGTCTGCCAAGAAAACAAATAGAGTCATCCAGGAGAGGGT
>NW_006399869.1:5752724-5759560 GCF_000299155.1 Elephantulus edwardii | reverse complement strand
TTCTGGTCTCCTGTCATGACAAAAATACCTAATCACACTATCCCTTTTAAACAGTTTTCTCCTGCATCTGTTTTGATGCAGTATACATTATTTTCCCCATCTTTCTCAGTCTCCTCCCAATCCCGAGGTCAGTCCTGTTTTAGAACATTGGCACCATGCAGTATTTGTCCTTTTGTGACTGAGATACTTCACTCAGTATAATGTCCTCCAGAGTTACCCATTTTGAATAATATTGCATGAGTTCCTTGTTTTTCAATTCCAGCATAGTAATTCTTTTTCTTTAGTAATGTATCTAGGCTATTGTATAATAATATCTGAGTAACAATGAAAGTTATCATGCTTAGAAGGGTTGAGGGAAAGCAAAGCAGGGGAAGACCCCATATGAGCTGGATTGATGCTATAAATGGGGTAATGAAGGTAGGTATGTCAGAGACAGTGAGATTGGCTCAGAATAGAGCAAGGGTTATAACTATTGTGCATAGGGTTGCTATGAGTCAGAGTCAACTTGATGTCATATAATAATAACAACAAGAGAACATTTGAAATAGTCACTTTGTAGGATAGAGGTGATGAGGGCAGTGTAGATGTATGACTTGTATATCTAAAATTTAAGAAGTTATTTCAATTACACTGTTGTTTCCCTGGCAATCAAAAGTAGTTTCTATGAAATTAGTATTTTAAGACTTGTGAGTAATAAGTCTCCATAAAAAATACCTTACTCCGTTCTTTTAGGGCTGTTTATCGTGAAAGCCACCATAGTTCATAATATTGCTGTTACAATAGAAATTTATTTTAAAAAAGAAGTTCAAGGCAGTATTTTGCCTATTTATTTTAACACAGACTTCCCTGTTGTGCATGACTGGATATCTTTTTGGTTGTAGATAGAAGAATTTTTACTTCCCTTTGATGCATTTGCCAACTGGTGGGCAGGATGGAATATGAGACATTGTAGTTGAGAAAATAGGCAAAAATATACCCTAAGTGCTGACCTATGTTGGATAAAAGATTCTGGAAATAAAGGTATTTAAAGCCAGGTGTTAATGCACAGGAGAACTCCTGATGTCGTGAAGCTAAGCACTCAGATGATAATCAAAAGTTAGTGGTTTCAATCCATCAAGCTTATCTACAGAGAAAACACTTTGCAACATAGTTCTGCAAGGATTAGAATCTGGAAATTGACTTGAAAACACTTAGCAACAAAATTAATATGCAGATAGAAATTAAGGAAATAAAAAATCAGAGGAAATTAAAAATATATTCATTTGAGTATACTGGCTTGGAAAAAACCTGGAAGAAATTACTGAATATAATGGAAGAAAAATGTGTACAAAAATTCCAAGCTTGAATGGTATTCTACATATCTGTAGATGAGGAATAAACTGAAATTTTGGATAATGTACAACAAAAGAATCACAATATAACTTTAAGACTCAGAAAAAATTAAATGACAATCTGGAAATGAAATAATAATAGCTAGCTAGAGAGCTACGAGGAATACAAGCTAGGTTTAGAAGAGGTTGTGGCACTAGAGACATTATCGCCAATGTCAGGTGGATTGAAATAGAAAGCAAAGAGTAGCAGAGGAAAGTCTATCTGTGTCATATTGGCAATTCAAGAGAATTTGACAGTGTAGATCATGATAAATTATGTATAACCTTGAGAAAGATGGGAAACCCAGAACACTAGGTATATTGACAAATATTTGCACCACTGAGCCACAGCTTGTTTAGCCCCACAATTAACTCTCTTGGAAGCAGCAGTCAGGAAATTAAAGACAAATTGCATTGGAAATATCTACTGTCAAGGACCTCTCTAGAGTCCTGAAAAGCAACGATGTCTGTTTAGAGACTAAGGTGTGCCTGATCCAGACCATAGCCTGGATTACTAAATTACTTGCCAGGCTTCAAAAGTACGTGCCAAACAGCTGGACTATGACTAAAGATAATAGAAGAAGAATTGATGCCTTCGAGATGTTGTGCTAGAGAAGAGTCTTGAACATACCATGGACTTCCAAGAAAATGAGTAGGCTTGTAGGTTTGCCTTGGAGAGAGTGAAGCCAAGTTTCCCCTTGAAGGCTAGGATTTTGAAGCTCCATCTCATATACTTTGGGCACTTGGCCAGGAAGGACTGTTCCTTGGAGAAGGACATCATGCTCAGAAGGGAGGAGGGACAGCATACGAAAGGAATATCACAGATGAGGTGGATTGATAGAGTAACTGGAGCAATGGGATAGATATGTGAGAACCAGTGAGACTTATCCAGGACAGGGTAGGCTTCAGAACTGCTATACGTAGGGTCACTATGGGTTGCAGGTGACTTGACAGCACATAACAACAACAATAACAGAATGGCAAATATACAAAAATTTAGGTAGAAATGAATATACCAGTTATGATTAAAGTAAAAACATTAAAGATTTTGGTCACCAGGAAACTAAAACCATTCCTTAGGAGGGAAAACCCTTCTTTAAGTTTTATTTTACTTATAAACAAGTTTAAGATAAAAAGTTCAGCATGTTTTTGAGAGATAAGAGGTGATATTACAAATGAATTGATTAACACATTTTGCATATAACAAACAAATAAATTCCTACATTACTACTGTTATTTTAATATTTTAAAATCTTTATGGTGTATGATTAATGCAATTTTAACAACATTATTTTAAAAATTAGAGATCATAATAGTAAAACAAAACATACTAAAGGATAATATGGACAGAATGATGGTAATACAGATTTTGCATGGCAGAATTTTATCTCTAGTTTCTAAAGATAACTGTAGAGAAATCTACTAGCAAATTTGGTCTCTGTGGTTGGTGTACACTTGACAATTAGCAAAATGGTTGGCCTTTCAAACCTACTGTCTTATAAGAAGAAGAAACATGAGGGTACAAGGCTATGAGCACCTCTTCGAAAGGGCAGAGGGAGTGGGAATAGCATAGCCCCTCACTGTCCAACAGCAGAAAGCGGATGAAGTAGCCCAGCCTCATAACACTTCTAAAGCCACACCAGCAAGAAGAGGTCTGTTTATTCATTGTTGACTCACAGACTGTACTCATAGTTTTAGTACCAAGAGTGGGGTTTATTAGAGAAATAGGTTGTGGAGTGGGAGAGACAAAGTGACAGTCCAGCAGTCCCAAACCAAATTAACAACAATATTGTTGATGATGATGTTAAATGCCATCGATTCTAAACCCTGCTCTATCCTGAGCAAAAATTACTGTCTTTGATACACCTACCCCCATTACCCCAGTTACTGAGTCAGTCCATCTCATCGAGTGTCTTCTCCTCTTGCACTGTCCCTCTAGCTTCCAAGTGTTATGTCCTCCTCTAAAGACTGGTCCCTCCTTAACATGCCCAGAGTATGTCAGATAGAGCTTCAGACTCCTTGCCTCCAAGGAGCAGGTTGTTTTCACCATCTCTAGGATGAACCTGTTCGTTTAACAGTCCACGGTATTATCAATATTCCTCTCCAGCACCACAGAACAACAGTGTCAATTCTAATTTTATTATCCCTGGTCATTGTCCAGCTTTCTGATGCATAACACCTAATTTCAAAATCATGGCCTAGATCAGGAACAACTAGTCTCTAGACTGACATAGTTGCTCTGGAGATGTCCCTGGTAGTAGACTTTCCAAATGCAATTTCTCTTTTGATTTCTTGGCTTGGTGTTGGTCCAAAGAGTGTTGTTTGTGAAGTCAAACTAACTAAAGCTGTTTACAGTTTCAATTTCTTCACCATCCATCACGATGCTGCCAATTGGCCCAGTTGTGAGAATCTTTGTTTTCTTGATGTTAAGCTTCAATCCATATTGAAGGCTGCATTTACTACTTGGCCTTCTACAGAAAGTGCTTTGGGTCATCCTCAGTTTCAGGAAGCAAGGTTGTGTCATCTACATAACTCAGGTTATTGATGAGTCCTCCTCCAGTCCTGATGCCGCATTCATGGTCATAAAGCCCAGCCTCTCAAATTATCTCTTCTGTATTTTGGTTGAAAAGTTAAATGGAGATAGGATACATCTCTGGAGCAAAACCTTTCTGATTTTTAACGATGCAGTGTTTCCTTGCTTTTTTCTGATGACTGCCTCCTGGTCCCATTATAGGTTTTGCATAAGCACAATGAATTGTTTTGGGATTCCCATTTGCTAAGAGCTAGACACAGTTTGCTGTGTCCATGCAGTCAAATGCCTTACATAATCGATGAAACACAGAAAGATGGGTACTCTTTCTTTCTGATCAAGACCCATCTAACATTCGTTATAGTATCCCTAGTACCACAATCTCTTCTAAACCTGGTCTTCACTATTAGTGTTCAAGGTCTCAAACCTGTTCCTGAGTTGTTTTTGACATTTGGGCAGGACAGTTTTAAGGTCGAATTTTGGTTCCAATGGATTTGATTTTATTTTCTTCAACTTCAGCTTGAACTTGCATAGGAGTACTTGGTGGTCTGTTCCACAATCAGCACCTGGTTTCATTTTCACAGCTGATATTGAATTTCTCCAGCAATTCTTTCCACAGATGTAGTCAATCTGATTCTTATGCTTACCATCAGGTGAAATCCATGTGTATAGTCTATGTTCATGTTTCTTATAATAAGTATTTGCAATATATAGGTCATTGATAGTACAGAATTCTATCATTCAGTCTCTGTATCATTTCTGCCAATCCATGTCATAGACAGTCATCCTCAGAGGCAAGGATTCTGAAGCTTCGTTTGACATAATTTGGTTATGTTGCAAGGAGGGACCAGTCCTTGGAGAGGGACATCATGCTTGAGAGGGTTGGAGGGACAGCACAAGAGAGGAAGATTCTGGATGAGATGGCTTGACTCAGTGACTAGGGTAAATGAGGTGCAGTGTCAGAGACAATGAATTTGACTCAAGATAGAGCAGGGTTCAGAGCTTTTGTACATGGTATTGCTACGAGTCATAAGTGACTGGATGGTACATAACAACAAAAGCAGTAAGAGAATAGGCAGTTGATAAAGAATGAGCTTTGTGTCTTAGAAGCCTATTTATGAACCTTAAAATAAGAGAAGCAATGAGATAAGAAGATGGAGTAATCATCGTGCTAAAAGCAGTATTGGGTAAGCACAATTTCACCCACATCAAAGACGGAGAATGTTGGAAATATACAAACCATATCAAGCTCATTTTTTTGAAGAATAATAAAACCATAATATGATTTTCTAACGAGGTTTTTCATAGATAGTAAACATTTGTATTATTGAATGACTTGTACAAGTTGACAGAATTTTAATGGACTTTCTATGCACACTACCAGTGAATCTGAATTTCCCTCACTCAGCTTTCATTAAAAATTGCTGTGGAGTTAATCTTAAAAAGACTCTAGTAAACAGAGGGTGAATTTTGCATAGTACACAGTATGTTTAAAGGTACACAACCAAAATCACAAGTGAAATATTTATTCAAAATTCTACTTACTGAGCAAAACAACAGAGAGCTTTTACAGGTGAAAAATACACAATACTGTATTTGACGCTAGAATTCTGTGAGAAATCAGCAGATTCTACATATAATTCATGGAAATATTTAATGCTATCTTGGGAATTAAATAAGAACATAATATTCATGTAAAATAATTAAATCATTTTAAGTTACCCTCATTCGAGTTTGAACCTCCATCACATACTTTGGGCTCATGGCCAGGAGAGACCAGTCCTTAGGGAAGAAGATCACGCTCAGAAAGTTGGAGGGACAGAGCCAGAGAGAAAGAACCCTGATGAGATGGATTGATACAGTAACTGGGGCAGTAGGCGTTGGTGTGTTGTAATTAATGAGACTGGTTCAGGACAGGGCAAATTTCAGACCTGCTATACAAAGGGTTTCTATGGGTCGCAGGTGACTCAATGGTACATAACAACAACAGCAACATATTTATATCACTGAATACAAGATAAATGTTCAGGAAATTGCTACTACTGAAGCTAGTTCTATTAACTTAAGAATATTTATAACTAATAGTTAATTGTCAAATAATACTTGACAATGATTTGAGGGGTTTCTTTTAATATAATATAAATATTAAGGAGAACTATTTCTCTCCTGGCTTCCCAGACCTCACATGTTACATACACAAAGAAAGTGAGACAAATTTTCAGCATCCTTAACTTTAAGGAGTACATTGGTTGAACTTCCTCCAAAAGAGAAGAATTTGTTCTTTTGGAAGTCCACTAAATATCCGGTAATTTTTGCCAATATCCTAATTCAAAACAATCAACTTTTTTTAATCTTCCTTGATTCTTTCCCTACTTTCAGATGCAGAGGGAATAAGTGAAAAGACTATAGCATTTAGCAGGTGCACCTCAGTCTTTGACATCCTTACTCTTTAACAGTTTAAAGAGGTCTTTGACAATAGATTTTCCCATTGCAACACGTCTTTGAATTTCTTAACTGCTGCTTTCATAGTTGTTGACTGTGTATACAAGTGAAATAAAATCATTAACAAATCCCATCATTTTATCCTTTTATCATAATGTTGCTTATTTGTCTGGTGGTGAAGATTTTTGTTTTTTTGATGCTTACTATACATACTGAAGGCTGTAGTTGTAGATCTTCTGCAAAAAGGGCTTCAGGTCTGCCTCACTTTTTGCAAGCAAAGTTGTGTTATCTGAAATAACACAGAGTGTTGAAGAGTTTTCCTCCATTTTGGATGCTACATTCTTCTCCATATAATGAAGTTTCTCAAATCATTTTCTCAGCATACAGTTTGAATATGTTGTTGTTGTAGTTGTTGTTATGTGCCGTCGAGTCGTTTGCGACTCATAGCGAACCTATGCACAACATCCCTAAACCCTGCTCTGTCCTGCGCCAAC
>NW_006399869.1:5742018-5752109 GCF_000299155.1 Elephantulus edwardii | reverse complement strand
GCAAGCGCATGAGGTCCTCCTCAGTTTCAATACACAGGGTTGTGTCATCTGCATAACGCAGCTTGTTAATGTTAATATACGTGGAGAAATTATACATCCCTGGCACACATTTTAAATGATGCAGTAGTTCCTTGGTCTGTTCAGACAACTGCTTTCTAAGTATAGGTTTCACATGAGCCCAATCAATAAAATGTTCTAGGATAACAGTTAAATGTCCTGGGTTTCCCATATTTCTCCATTTTAACTTGATTTATAATAATCATAGTCAAATGTATTTATAAAGTCAATAAATTTGTTTTACAATTAAAAATATTGTTCAATAATTTTCTCACTCTTGTATGTCATCTTTTTGAAAATGGGAATTAATATGAATCACTTCCTCTCAGTTGGCCAAGTAATTGTTTTCCAAAATATAAGTTCAGAAAACAAAACATATTCAAACTCCTTGTTGTTAAGTTGAAATTTGACTCATAGCTGACCTTGCAATGGATTTTCATAAGCTATAAGTCTCATTGAAGGAGATTGCCTATCCCATAAAATCACTAGTAGACTCTCAACACCAGAGAGAAACTGACTGTGAATTAGCAATGCTATTCCCTGATGTATATGCCAGTCATGCACAAATCTGTTGAAGAAGAATAGGTACAGATCTCCTAAGAAGTAGGGACTGGGCAATGAATTAGCAGGTGTCAGTACTTGGAAGGAGTTCTCATGTTTGGAAAGGTGAATGGTCAGTGAAGGACAGGAAGACACTTAACAACATAGATGGAATCAGTGAGTGAAACTTTGAACCTATGCATGGCAGAAATTATAAGGATGATGGGGATGGCACAGAATTGAGCAAGATTTTTATATGTAATATATGGGGTTGCTATGCATCATGTTCAACTCAAAGGTACCTAACTACAACATCTGGAAAGAAAAGTCAACACTATAAATGTATTTCGTTAGTGGTGTCATCAGTCCAAAATAAGAGTAGGACATTGTTTGTAACTCTGCATTAATAAATCAGAAGCAGGAGTAGGACATTGTTTGTAACACTGCATTAATAAATCAGAAGCAGGAAACAAACTGAATTTTATAAAAAAGATTAGGCCAAAGTAAATAATTTTAGATAAATTTGAAGGTCAAATCTGAGAGCTGAAATAGAAAAAAAAATGAAAGGTTAATTTGAGATCCACGATAATTTGGCATTAATGCATAACTAAACAAAGATTTTCTTGATCTTTTTCTTTCTGTGACTCTTAGTAACACTAAAGTAGAGGATCATGCCAGAAAAATGATACAATATGTGGAAAACTAAAGGAAAATAAATTAATAGCTTATCAAGGTCAATGAACCGGTCATAATAATCACACTTGAGATTAAAAAAATGTTATGCAGATTGATTTCTCTATATAAACATGTCTAAAATTATTTTACAAAAGAATCCTTTGAGGATGAAAATGCAGCATAGTGTACAACTTGACAGCAAGAAGACAACAGGAATAACAGCACGTAGGCCACACTAGCCTTTTTTAAAAAATTTATTATTAATTTCAATGAAAATTTACAGACTTTGGATTTCCATTCACTCATTGTTGCCTCTCAACTCTCCCTCTTAGTACACTACCCTCTTGGAAAAGTAAAAGAAAAATTCTTTCATTGTTTTACAATCCCTCCCCCCAGGTCCACTCCACTATATAGCCTTTGCTCTGGACACCTGTCATGACAAAAATGCCTAATACTTTTCTCTCTTAGACAGTTTTCTCCCTCATCTGTTTCAATGAAGTATACATTATTGAACCCATCTTTCTCAGTCTCCCCACAACCCCAAGGTCAGTCCTGCTTTACAACAGTGGCACCATACAGTATTTGTCCTTTTGTGACTGAGATATTTCACTCAGCATAATGTCCTCCAGGGTCACCCATTTGCATGAGTTCCTTGTTTTTCAATGCAGCATAGTATTCCATTGGGTGAATATACCACAGCTCTCTATCCATTTGTTTGTTGATGAGCACTTAGGTTGTTTCCAACTCCTTGCTATTGTGAACAAAGCCACAATAAGCATGGGTGTGCATATATCTGCTTGGATGTCAGTTATGGTCTCTTTCGGGTATATTCCCATTAGTGGAATTGCTGGGTCGAATGGTATCTTTATTTGAAAATTTTTGAGAAAGCGCCATACTCTCTTCCACAAGGGTTGCACCATTTTACACTCCCACCAACAGTGAATAAGGGTTCCAGTTTCTCCACAACCTCACCAGCCTTTGTTACTTGCTGTTCTGTCAAATTTTGCAATTCTAACTGAGGTGAGATGATATCTCATAGATTTTTTGATTTGCATCTCTCTTAGAGTTACGGATTTTGAACATTTCTTCATGTGCTTGTTAGCCATCTGAATGTCTTCTTCAGTGAAGTGTCTGTTCATATCCTGTGCCCATTTTTCTATTGGATTATTTACCTTTATCTTGTTGTGGTGCTCAAGTATTTGATAAATTCTGGATATAAGTCCTTTATCTGATATGTCATTACCAAACACTTTTTCCCAGTTTGTGGCTTCCCTTTTTACCCTGTCAGAGAAGTTTTTGGATGTAGATAGGGACTTGATTCCCAGAAGATCCCATTCATCTATTTTATCTTCACCTAGTTGTAGGTTTTTCAGGATACTTGGGAGACTGTTTAAGTTGTGGATTAGGACTTCTAGCACTCTTAAAAGCTTTTCTTTAATGAAAATTATAGTGCTAGGTTTTAATCCTAGGTCCATGATCCACCTTGAGTCGTTTTTTGTATATGGAGTGAGGTAGATCTTGCTTGAATCTTCTGCAGATAGTTTTCCAATTTTGCCAAGACCATTTGTTTAAAAGTCTGTAGTTTCCCCACTTAACTGATTTCATCTCCTTGTCAAAAATCAGTTGACCATAGATAAATGGGCTGATCTCCAGCTTCTCAGTTCTATTCCATTGATCTATGTGTCTCTCATTGTACCAGTACCATGCTCTCTTAACCACCACAGCAGTTTAGTAGGATTTGAAATCAGGGAGTGAGATACTTCCTACATTTCTTCTATTTTTAAGAAATCCCTTCGCTTATTCGGGGCTTCTTTCTATTCCAAATTGAACTGGAGATTACCTTTTCCATCTTCTTGAAGAATGGGATTGGTATTTGCAATGGGATTGCATGGAATGTGTAAATTCCTTTTGGTAGTATTGCCATTTTCACAATATTGAGTCTTCCTATCCATGATCAAGGGATATTCATCCACTTCTCCAGATCTCTTTGTTTATTGTAATAATGTTTTGTAATTTTCTTTGAATAGATCCTTTGTGCTTCCGGTTAGATTTACTTCCAAGTATTTAATCTTGTGATTAGCTATTGTGAAGGGTATTGATTTTTAGTTTAGGCTCTGGATTCTCTTTGTTGCTGTAGAGAAATCCAACTGATTTTAGTATGTTGATCTTGTATCCTGCCACTTTGCTGAATTGGTCCAGTGTGTCCAATAGTTTTCTTGTTGAGTCTTTAGGGTTTTGCAAGTATACTATTATATCTTCTTCGGCATAGAGAGACAATTTTACCTCCTCTTTACCAATTTGAATACCTTTTATTCCCTTCTCTTGTCTTATTGTTATCACTAAGACTTCTAATACAATATTGAATAAGAGAGCTGATAGTGGGCATCCTTGAGTAGTTCCTGTTCTTAAAGGGAATGCCTTTAACCTCTCTCCATTGTGTTCTTGGTTGAGTCTCCACTTAATGAGCTGAAGCATTTGATTAAGATTGATGTAAATGGAGATTATTTACATGTCTATGCTTTACCAAATTCCTTGTAAAACTTCTTAAGCTTTCTTTCTTGAATGTTTAGTACTATTTATTTGATAAAATCCCCTACTTTTATAGAGATTTAAATGTTGCTGGTCACAGATAGCTGGGAATTGATTGGGGAAATTCTTTGTGTGTGTGTGTGTGTGTGTGTGTGTGTGTTCAAATGAAAGCCACTAGAATCAGGAATATTTTTAAATCTTTTCAATTCATTTAAACAAGTAGATTTCAATTTGCTTCATAAATCATAACAGCACATTTATTATTTTTGTGGACCAATTATTTTCCTTTGAGGATCTTCTAAAATTTCTGTGGGAAGTAATTTTATACCAATGAACTTTTGTTAGTAATCTCACACTAATTTCATACTGCTTATATGTCTTTTGTTTCCCCTCCATAGGTGCCTTTTATAACTATGTGTATATTATTTTTCTGGATTCATTTGGCTTTTCAGAAAAATGGTAACTTCTTTAAATGCCAGGGTTTTACTGTGCTTTTGAAACCTTCTTGAGCCATAACATCATTGTTTATAATTTAAAAAATTAATAAATGTTTGATTTAGTGAAAAGGAATACAAAGAACTGCATATAATGAAATACAGCAAAAAAGTAAAGCATTATAACTTAACTATTGCTAGTATTAATGTCTACTGGGTGTATTGCTTCATTTGCTAATGTACAAAAATTTATCATTCGCTTTACTTTTCTACTTGTATATGAATCCATATTTTTCTGGTATTTATTGCAAGAACTTGAAAACTTTTTCCCTTCCTTGGTATTATGAAAAGTTAAATTGTCTATTGGAAAGAAGCAATAGCTTTGTTTGACAAATAACTTACTCAGCAAACAACGGGCAATTTGTTCACTGAGTTGGTTTTTCCTATTTTATACAGCAATTTTCAGAGTACATCCCTGAAAGTTTATTTTGCATGAGTAACATAAATAAAGAGGGCTTAACAGTTTCTTGAAGTTAATCTTCAGCTTCAAGTTTTCATCATCTACCTGTCTCTATATGTCGATTTCAAACATTTCCAAAATGTAATATTTGCATTTTGATGTAGACATTATATGTAACATCTTTATTTTAACATGCATGTTTTAGATATATAGTAGTTTATTTTTAAGCTACTGCATCAAAAGATTACCCATCTGGTTCAATGAAAAATTTTAGATTAGAAGAGAAAGTAAAATTCTAAATTCATGGGTAAGATGTAAAATCCATTATGATCATTTTAAAATGCACTTTTACTATGGCAATCCCGTTGGAAATCTAAGCACAAAGAGCATATTTTAACTGCAAAAGAAAATTTAATTCACATATTTTGAGTCACCTTTGCCCCCTGAGAGTATTATTATATTTTTTAAACTAATACCTTTTACTGATAGTCTGCCATAGTTTAAAAAAATCCCCAAAACAAAAACAAAATTGACATATAATTTTAAAACATACGAAAATTATATCTAAGCAACACTTACAACTTTGTTTAGCTCCGTGAATATATTGGGTCTTTTATCATATGTGTACTAGTGGGATTTTTTATACTTAAAATATTTGCCCTTTATAATTTATAAAATTCTTCTCAATAATATAAAGCAACAAAATACTTGCAAAAGTTTATTATTTTTTTCCTTGCATTGCTCCTTTTCTTATACTATTAGATTAAAATATCTATCAGATTACAAAATATTATTAGAAGACGGTAATTATTTAAAGTGATTTATTATACTTTTCTCTATAATAAAAGTGGAAAAATAATACAAATGAGGAAAGTGAAAAGAATTAAAAAAATAAAATCACCGTTAAGATATCTTAATGATATATCTTAAAGATATGTGTATTAAGGGTACATTTAGACATCTAAACATTTTAATACTAATTAATTTGTACAAATATACATTCGCTAATTTAATTTAAAAATTAAAATTGAGGTATAACATGAACAGTCTCAATTTTTTTTCTTCTCCTGGGTTCACAGATAGAATGAACTTCTCTTGTGGTATGGGGTAGCTGAGTACAGTTTTATTGTTATCAGATATTGTGGAGTTGCCTCCTACTCATAGGGATCCTATCAACAACAGAACAAAAATACTGTCTGATCTTCTTCCAACTCTCACAATTTCTGCTAGACTTAATCCTATTGTTCTAGTCTTTATATCAATCTATCTCATTAAGGGTCTTCCTCTCCTCTGGCTCACCTAATATATATAAATATATAGTCTTCTTCGTTTTCTTTTTTTTAAAGAACCGGTCCTTCCTGAGAGCATTTATAGTTTTAAGAGACAAAATTTTATCTTCTCTTCTTTAAAGCAGAAATCTGGCTGCATGTTTTCAAAAATTAATTTGCTTATTCTTTTTGAAAAGTCAGTAGTTCAAATCCATTATGTGCTTCATGTATAAGAGAAAGATAGACTAAATGTCCCATAAAGATTACAGCCTCAGTACCTGATGGAGGCTCCTTTTTAATTCTGAATCAATTCTACAGCAGTAAATTAGCCATTATGATTCTTTGAGGCAGCAACGCCTGGCCCACTGTCTCATGTCTCTCTGGTTCTCCATCTCTGTTGCTACAGCTACTCTTGTCTAAGTCCCAGTCTAGCTGATGTAGAAACGTCTATGGACTGAAGGACTCATACCGCATTCTCAAAATTTTTTCCCCCTTGCTGATAGTGAGATTACCTTCTTCTGTATCTAACTCTACTCAGTTTAAGCCAAGGAGGCTGGCAAGACAAATCAATCTGATCAATAGACAGATGTTTTGTTTGCATGTTCCTTTACAAAAGGTACTACTCATCTTTACATTATTAGCATAGCTCAACCCAGTCCAGTCACAAAATCGAAACAATGTTCAAGGAAAATAATTTGACAATCAATTTATTTTACCACAATACCTATCTGTATGTATGCAGAATATTGTTGCTGTGCACTGTTTGTTAAGTTGGAACTAACTTATTGTTGACTTTCCAGTAGGTTTTTAGATACAGTAAATCTTACCAAGGGAGATTATCCATCTTTCTCCTGTGGAGTATCTGGCGGATTTGAAGCACATACTTTTGGGATGCAACACGGTTTCTTACCGCTAGAGCTCTTTGTATATGTGCATAAGCTGCCTAAACAATAGCAAATTAAAACATAAATGAAAGAGGAACTAAATTTCAAAGCTGAAAATCAACGGAAATTATGATCACTGCATATAATTAATCAGGATGGTATTCAATTCAAATTTATATAGATTTTTCATCAAAATTATTTTGTTTAAGTATTTCGCATGAAAAAAAAATAATTTCCACTTTTATTTCAAGCCATCAAATAACAAACATCTTGTAAAGGAAGAGAAAATAAGAATCCATTTGGCCACTGAGCTAGGAAAGGCCCCAACAGCAGGTGATTACAATAAAAACACCTTGTTATTATATAGATAACATCTGTGCTTTCTAGATGGTAAAGTAAATGAACATAATGGATGTAGTTTTGGATTCCCTTGTTGCCACCTGCCTTGATGCAACTGTGTACAGAGTGTATTAAAACGATAGAGCCAAAATCGCTCATATATTCTGCCAATTTCCCTTAAATTATTGTATGTGCCAATGCCAAGGATCACATCCACTTAATCATTTTGTTCAATGAAAAAGAAGAATGATCATTTAAATTTCAGTAGTGAAAGGAAAGGATCAAACATATGTGGGTGGGATTTAGAAACATTTGTTTGATTTTTGAGAAGGAAATACCTAGTAGAATTTCAGGTTTGTCTTAATGTTTTGAAAATTTTTGTGAATAGACATAGTAAAGATGTAGCTCATTAAATACAGCCTAAGTACTGAAAAGAAAATGAGTAGCAGATTGGCTACAAAACCAAAACACATCAATATACTATTTAGAAAATAGAAAAATGGAGCTAAGAAAAACAGTACTCTTTAGAATAGCTAACCACAATATTAAATACCTGGGAGTAAATTTAACTAGAAACACAAAAGAACTATTCAAAGAAAATTACAAAGCAGTACTACAAGTAACAAAAAGAGACCTGAAGAAATAGAAGAATACACCATGTTCATGGAGAGAAACACTCAATATTTTAAGCATGGTAATTCTACCAAAGGCAATCTAAATTTCAATTAAATCCCAATATAAATACCAATTCCATTCCTCAGCCAGAAGGAAAACACAATGTCAAATATCCTGTAGAATGGAAAGAGCTCTTGAATAAGCAAAGCACTATTGAAAAAGAGAAACAAAGTAGCAGACATCCCACTCCTTGATCTCAAATTCTACTACACAGCTATGGTGGTCAAGAAGTTGTAATACTGGTACAGTAACAGGCACATAGATCAATGGAACAGAACTGAGAATCAGCTCATCTACAGCTATGGTCAAGTGATTTTTTTGACAAGGAGATGAAATCAGTTAAGGGGAAATGAAAGTTTGTTTAACAAATAGTGATGGCAAAACTGGAAAATTATATGTATAAAACTGAAGACCCACATCTCACACCATAAATAAAAACCAACTCAAAGTGGATAAAGAACCTAGGAATAAAATCTAGGACAATAAAGTTCATTAGAGAAAAGCTTGGAAGAACTCTAGAAGCTCTAATCCACAATATTAACAGTCTTCCAAACATCTTGAAAAACCTACAACCAGGAGAGAATAAAATAGAAGAATTAGACCTTCTAAGAATCAAATCCCTATGCACATCAAAAAACTTCTCCAACAGGGTAAAATGAAGAGCCACAGATTGGGAAAAATATTTGGTAATGACATATCTGATAAGGTACTCATATGTAAAACTTATAGAATACTCCAGCACCTCAACAACAACAACAAAGGTAAATAATTATTCAAAAATGGGAACAATATATGAATAAACACTTGACCAAAGAAGACTTTCAGATGGAAAACAAACACATGAAGAAAGGTTCAAAATCCTTAGCTAACAGAGATACACAAATTAAAACAAAATATGAGATATTGTCTCTCTCAGTCACAGTAAAGTTCAAAAGAACAGCAAACAACAAATGCTGGTGAGGTTGTGGAGAGATTGGAATTTTTATTCATGACTGATGGATGTGTAAAATGGTGCAACCAATATGTAAGGATGTATGACACTTTCTAAAAATGTTGGAAATAGACATACCATTTAATCTCGCAATTCCACTACTAGGAATATTCCTTAAAGAATCCAAAGCTGTCCCAGGCAAATATGTGCACACCCACGTATTGCTGATTATTCACAATAGCAAAGAGATGTAAGCAACAAATGTGCCTATAAACAAATGAATGAATAGATAAATTATGGTATATTGACACAATGGAATACTACACAGCACCAAAAACAAGGATTCTTAAAATATGATACAACATGGGTGACCATGGAAGACATTATGCTGAATGAAATATCTCATTCAAAGAAGGATAAATACTGCAAGACACCATTATTTAAAACAGGACTGATTTGAATGTTGGGCGGAAACTAAGAGAAGAGGGGCTAAATAACAAACTACATTGGAATGGATGATAAATGGAGAATTGATGACTTTAGTAAACATACCATGGATTTCTAGGAGAACAAACAGGTTCATCCCAGAGAGTGTGAGACCAGGTTGCTCTTTGAAGGCAAGGATTTTGAAGCTTTGTCTGTCATAGTTGGACATGTTGCAAGGTGGGACTAGTCCTTGGAGAGGGAGGTCATGCTTGGGAGGGTGGATGGACAGCACAAGAGAGGAACACCCTGGATAAGATGAATCGATTCAGTAATGGGGGTATTTGGGATATGTGTGTCAGAGACAATGTAAGTGGCACAGGATAGAGCAGGGTATAGAGCTGTTGTACATAGCGTTACTATGAGTCGCAGGTGGCTCAACAGCATATAACAACAACAACATTGGAAAAGATGAAGGAAAGAACTGTGTAGAGAGAGTATATGATCAAGCATTATTTGAATGACAACGCTGCAGAATAAGAGGTGCATAGAAAAGTGGACTGGAGAAGAGCTGGGGGAGGGAGGAAATTATGCAACATGAATTATCCTTTTTAAATAGTGAAGTTGGTAGTAGGGAGTAAAATGTGAAACAATGAAGGAATGAAAACCCAACTTGTCCATAAGCACTGATTAAAATCACAAAACAAGTCACTGGTGAATTAAAATTTTAAGAGCGGTGCCACTTTGAGGTTAGCAACACAGTGCACACATGAAAGACTACAACATCAGAGCTCTCTATTTCTACTAAATTATCTCAATGAGGAGAAACTAAAAACATTGAATATTTTGAGAAGTACTGTAGAGAAAATATACATG
>NW_006399869.1:5732096-5741918 GCF_000299155.1 Elephantulus edwardii | reverse complement strand
GCTTGGTATGTCACATAGAGTCAGAACTAACTCATATCTGATCTATCGTGGGGTCATGGGGGCTGTAAATCTAAGAGGAGCAGATTTTATTTCTAAAGACAGTGGAGTGGTTGGTAAATTCTAACTACATGCCTTTGGGTAACATCTGTGATATTAAGGGCTTAGTGTTTAAAATTACTTTCCTAGCCATTGAATTTAATTTTGCCATATTGGATAGGTAGAGGTATGCAAATAGGGTATGTTAGCCTGTCCACAATGTGATTGGCTAGTATCAGCAGTGTGCAAGGATATTGGATAATCTCACCAATCCACAAGGGGATTGTCTAGTCTCACCATTATATTTGAGCAGATATAAGAGCAGAAGAAATACCACCACCATCAAAGGAGAAGCAAGAGAATGTAATGCATTGTTCAAGACCAGAGATTCTTCCACCAACCAGACTAGGGCCTATGGGAGCAACAACAATAGCAGGAACAGTGGAGAACAAGGGACCTGACATGAGATAGAGCAGAACTTGGGACCATTTGATCAGAGCTAAGAGATTTTTGCCCAGGCTTGTTGGAAGAATTTGAAGGGTGAGGAGAGCCAATAACGGCAGGACTAAAAAGATTATAGCACTGGCCTAAAGTCAAAAGGTTAATAGCTGAGGTGCCCTAGAGCACATTCTGGCAGCTTTCTAGACTGTATAGTTCTGTTGTTGTGTGTTGTCAAGTTGTAATTTACCCATAGCTGATCCTCCAGCAGAATTTGAGAGATAGCAAATTATACAGAAGATTGCATAACAGGAATTAGAGTCTTTAATTTTCCCAATATCATTCTGTGTTGTGTAAACTACTTGTATTTTGGACCTAGTAATGAAGGAAGATTGGCACTAGTAAGAGTAGAAAGAGTTGCCAGAAGCTGAGGCACATATCTGACATTCTAGGAATTTGTTTTGTGTTGTTAATGTTGTTTATGGGAATATTTAGCCTTTGTGAAGTTGGTAAGGGCCAGATAGGACTTTCCAAAAGTAACCCTTGCTCTTTGTACAGGAGGTCAACTATTTACCAAATAGACCATTGGAGTAGTGTGTGTGTATTTATGATGTGTGTGTGTGTGTGTGTGCGCGAGCGCGCACACACACGCTCGCACGCAGAAATGCGTATTTATGATGGCCCGGAAGCTGAAGCTGCTGCAAACCCGAAGGCAAACAGTTCAAATCCACAAGCTACTCTGGATGAGAAGGATGGACAATCTCCTCCTGTGGAATTAACTGTCTCTGAAAACCAGCTGGGGAGTCAGCTATTGGTCGATTCCTTCTTGATAGTACACAACAACAACACAGAGGTAAGAAATTGGGATTTCAACTCAGAGGCACTTGGCTGCAATCCGCAAGCTACTGCATGGGAGCCATATAAGCAATCTCTTCCCTCATGGTTCACTGCCTCTGAAATCCTGCAGGAGGGTCACGTGTGGGTTAGCTACGAGTGGATTCTGACTTGAAAGTGTACAACAACAATTATATCTATGTTGTTGTTGTGTTATTGTGTCCATTGAGCCATAACTGACCCAAAGCAGATCCTCTGGTGGGTTTTCAGAGGCACCTAACCACGAAGTAGGAGATTATTATTTCTCAAAATCCACTACTAATATGTATAAATATATTAATCTATATATTAAAATACATGTATTTAAACACAAGAGGTACTAAGTATGAGAGAGATGTGCCTTTTTCTCCAGGGATATATATATGTTGTTGTTATGTGCTGTTGAGTCACTTGTGACTCATAGCGACCCATGTGCAATAGGCTTAAAATCTGCTCTCTCCTGTGCCAATCTCACTGTCTCCAATACACAATCCCGATTACCCCAGTCACTGAAACAATCTGCCTCATATAGAGGGCCTTTCCCTCCTGCGCTGTCCCTCTACCCTCACAAGCATGATGTCCCTCTCCAAGGACTGGTCCCTCCTTACAACATGTCCAAAGTATGTTAGACGAAGCCTCAGAAACCTTCCCCCAAGGAGCCACCCGATTTAACCCTCTCCAAGATGAATCTATTTGTTTTCCTAATAGTACATAGTACCGTGAAAACTATTCTCCAGCACCACAGCTCAAAGGCATCAATTCTCTTTGTATCCTCTCTAGTCATTGTGCAACTTTCTGATGCATAACAAGTGATTGCAAAGACCATGGCCTTTATCAGACACACCTTAGTCCAGAGAGACACCATTGCTTTTCAAAACTTTGTAAAGGTCCCTAACAATAGACTGTCCCATCACAATATGTCTTTTAATTTTCTGGCTACTGGTGCCAAGAGTGTTGACTGTGGAGCTAAGCAAATTAAAGCTGTGAACAATCTCAATCTCTTCACCATCCATCCTGATGCTGCCAATTGGTTCAGTGGTGACAATTTTTGTCTTCTTGATATTGAGCCTCAATCCATATTGGAGGCTGCAGTGCTAGACCCTCTGCAGCCAGTGCTTCAGGTCCTTCTCAGTTTCAGCAAGCAGAGTTGTGTCATCAGCATAACACAGATTGTTGATAGATCTTCCACCAATCTTGACCCCACATTTCTCCTCATAGAGCCCAGCCTCCCGGATAATCTGATCACTATACAGATTGAAAAGGTACGGAGACAGGACACATCCCTGACATACGCCCTTCCCAATTTTGAGGCATGCAGTGTGTCCTTGCTCTATTCTGACGATTGCCTCCTGGTCCAAGTATAGGTTTTGCTTTAGCATGATCAAGTGTTTTGGGATTCCCATTCTTCTCAGAGTCAGGCACAGTTAGTTATGGACCACACAGTCAAACGCCTTTGCATAGCCAATAAAACACAGATATACATTGCTCTGGTATTCCCTGCTTTCAGCTAAGATCCATCTAACATTAGCTACAATATCTCTAGTACCACGACCCCTTCTAAACCCAGCCAGGACTTCTGGCAGTTCTCTACTGATGTGCTGTTCCAGTTGGTTTTGGATAATCTTCAGTAGAATCTTGCTTGCATGTGAAATCACTGAGATTGTTCTGTAGTTTCCACACTCTGTTGGGTGACCCTTCTTTGGGATGGGAACAGATGTAGATCTCTTGCAGTCAGTTGGCCAAGTGGTTGTTCTCCAGTTTTCTTCACACAACTTAGTAAGCAAGTCCAGGGCAGGATCTGTTAGCTGAAAAATGTCAATTGGTATACCATCTATTTGGGCAAACTCTCTGGAGGGCAAGCTATGCGTCAGTTCTAACTACACATTGGCAGTGAGTTGTTTCATTGATTTAATATGCTAATAATTTTCAGTAGTGAGTTGTTCTGCTGACTTAGTACACTAACCATTTAACATCTCTCTAACCTTGGGATTCTGCAGTGTTATTTTAAATGTTGTTGTTGTTATTGTTAAGTGCCGCTGAGTTGCAAGAGACTCATATCGACCCTATGAAGGACAGTCCTCGATGCTTGGGTGCCTTTCATCCTCTCTCCAGGTTCATATGGTTTCCGGAGGCAAGCTATTATGGAAGTGGATGCCACTTCTCCTTCCAAGTTATTCTGAATAAGAGAACATAATATATATGGGTGGTAAATGGGTCCCTTTCAACTACAAAGTATTTTGGCATTTCCTCCTTATCTGTAAATGAACTCTACCACATATTAACATATAGAACATATAGCCAGTGGTTATAGTAATAATACAACCAAATAGCTCTTAAATATTATTCTAAATTATTCCTCTTGTAGAGACATAATTGTTGTTGTTATTAGGTGCTATCAAATACAGCTCATAACGACCCTATGCAGAAAAGATCTGATACTTGTTCTATCCTGTGTCATCCTCATACTTCCTGACAGACAATAGCTCACTGTGGCAGTAACCATATCATTCCACCCGGCTGTGGGTCTTCACTGACTCTCCACCATTCCTAGTGTCTCTCTCTAAGGAATGCCCCCCCCACCCCCCACAACATGCCCAAAATATGTGAGGTTGATTGTGTTTGGAGAGAATATTGTTCTAAATGTTAAAGCAATTGTCTGTCAGTTTGCTGTCCTGGATGACTTGGGGTTAATGTGATAATGAAAGTTATGTATGCCACTGTGTGTCAAATGCCATAAGGTTTACCCATGGTGGACAAGTTTTGGTTGAGCTCTCAGATTTAGACAGACTAGGAAGCAGGGATGACCACCCACTTCTTAAACAGCAGGTGTTTGAAAACCCTATGAACACTAGAAGAATGAGGATAGTTATTGTGGTTTAGTGGTAGAGGCATAATTACTAGCTAAAAATTTTCTCATCCTTGACTTTAATTGTCCAGGGTTACTGAATTCAAGCTGCTGATTTTAATATAAGTCTAATGTAATTTCTTCAAACATTAGCTCATCCTTCTGGATTTGCGGTAATGAATGAGTAACACCTGGATTTATCAAACCATATGGATGTATTTACACTCAAAAAATCTAGATTTCAGCAAGAGACCATTCTCTGGAATGAAGATACGTGATATATAAGTCAGCATGCAATGACCTCATCTTGTAACAGAAGCTTAAGTTAACAGCGTTGATTATTTTCTGTATATGATTACAGAGAATGCAAACTGTAGTCAGTCTCTTGCTATTTCTTTTAATGGTCAATAAGAAGTTCTTTTCGTCTTTCCAGGGATATTGAATGCTGTACCAATGCTACTGAACTCCCTCCCCAGGGCTGTTCTGGTACTTTACAATATTGGTCTCCCATCAGAGTGTTGACAATGATTTTTGAGATTTAATAAAGATCTACTTAGTATGACTAAAAACTTTATTTTCAGAGGAATCTGACTGAGGCTTTAATCTCTCAGAATAGCAAACATTTTTCATCTTCATATATATTTTCAAAAATTTAGGCAAAAGGCCCATAATACAACTTATTGTAGCTAAATAAAAAAATATTCATGTACAACATACCTTATGTGATTCTTTTAGTAGAACAAACCAGCAATATCTGCCTTGTTAATGTACTGGGATTTATAAAACCTGAGTCTTCATTTTGGGGCATTGAGAGACAATGGTACAAACTTGAAAATTCTTTCCAAGGCTAATGTATGTTACTAATAGTGTTTGTTGGAGTGTGAGTTTGCTGTAAATGTTTCTAAGCTGTTCAATAAATTTAATGTTTATAATTATTCCTAATTTTAAAATGTAATAATTGCAGTAATATAAACAAACAAAAACAACAACAACAAAAAACCTTCTATGGAACCTTATTATTGTACTGTGCATTTTGCAAGATCTTAATTTTGAAATATTTAATAATGTTTCTTAAAAATAATGTACCTAATTTAAATACTTCTTTTGCATATGCAAATGTATTATACATACCACAGTAATGCATAACATACTGGCACATGCAGTGAAACCAACAAAAGCCAGTACCTATTTATGATAGGAGCCCATCAATGAAAGAAAAGTCAAATATTTTGCACTAATAAAGAGTATAGAAAAGCGATAAGACTGTAATCTGTTCAAGGTGAAAAACTTGCAAGAGCCAAAGCAAAAGGCAGTCTCATGAAGTTCCAATAAGAAAGAAAATCACAGAGCTGATTGGGAGCAAAGCATATTCCTGCTAATACATAGTTCATCAACCTTTGCCTCAGGCAAAAGTTCCTTAGGGCTTTAATGGGAGAAGAGTTGGCCATAGGAGCGTCTGTAAGACTTTCTAGAGAGTTTTTACTCTATGAAGTAGATTATTTCAAATAGGCCTATAATATGATCAAATTGCCACATTAAAAAGAGGTTTGCGAAGAGACCACAAAAGCAATATTTGATATATTGCATTTTCTTTAAGTTTTTCAGATTCTAAAGAATGAGAGAAGAGACACACTGAGGGTATATAATTAAGAGATAATTAATGGAGGCATCAAGAGAATTTGTAAAATGACTGACATTTTGCTTTGTTTCTAATTTGAGTCCTTTCTTTTAAGTACCGAAAGAATAGGAACGTTTTCTATGAAAAGATAAGCGTTACTTATTGAACTGATGAGTTTGAGACATCTGCATTCCAAGTGGTTTAATGTACTCAGTACTAGTTGAACTGAACCTGAAAGTTCAAGATAGATTTTTCAATTTATGAGATAATTATAATGTAGGTTTAAGCCGTATAAAAAAATTGTGGTTTTAGGTGCCCTCAATTAGAATGTGATTCATAGTGACCCTACACACAATAGCCCTAAACCCTTCCCTAACCTGAGCCAATCTCTCTGACACACCTTCTCTCATTACTCTATTTGCTGTGTTAATTCCTCTCATCCAGGGTGTTTTGGGGGTTTTTTTTGTTTGTTTGTTTGTTTGTTTGTTTGTTTATTCTATTCCTTCACCCTTCCAGACATAATGTCCTTCTCAAGGACTGGTCCCTATTGGCTATATACCCAAATTAAGTGAGACAGAGTTCCAAAATCCTTGCCTTGAAGCAGCATCTTGTTATACTCTCTCCAGGACAGACTTGTTTGTTCTCCTGGCAGTCCATAGTATACCTAAGTCTCTTCTCCAGAAACACAACTGTTAGGCATTAATTTTTCTTCTGTTTTCCATAGTCATTGTCCACCTTTCTGATTTATAGCATATAATAGCAAAGACCATGGCCTGAATTAAGATCACTTTAGTCTCTAGACTGACATCATTGCTCCACAGCACTTCAGATGTCCCTGATAGTAGATTTTCCTAATGCAATTTGTCTTTTGATTTCCTGAATGCTGATACCAAAAATGATGATCGTGGAAACAAGCAAGCTGCAATTGTTAAAAATTTCAATCCCTTCTCCACCTATCATGGTGTTGCCAATTGGCCCAGTGCTGAGAATCTTTGCTTTCTTGACTTTGAATTCTAATCCACATTGAAGACTATAGTCCTTGATCTTCTACAGTAATTGCTTCAACTATCTCCTCAGTTTTGGCAAGAAAGGTTATGCTAGTTGCATAACCAGTTTGTTGAGTTTTCTTCCTTTCCCAATGCTGCATTCCTCCTCATAAATTCGGACCTCTGAAAGTATATCTTCTGCATATGGAGAATGGATGTTTCCCTGACTCACTCATATAATGATTTTGAACCATGGAGTATTTCCCTGCTCTGTTCTAACTACCTGGTCCAAGTACAGGTTTCACATAAGCACAATCACTTGTTCAGGGATTCTTATTCTTCTCAAGATCAGCCACAATTTGTTAAGACCCACACAGTAAAATATCTTTGTACAGTAATGACAAGGTAGACAATCCTCTGTTACTACTTTCAGCCAAGATCCACCTGACATCTATGTCAGATCTATGATGTCGCTAGTGCCACAACCTCTTAGAAATCCAGCTTGTGTTTCTGGTAGTTCTCTGTTGATGTGCTGTTTCAGTTGTTTTTGGATAATCTTCAGTAAGATTTTGCTTGTGTGTGATGTTAGTGATGTTCAAAAATGTCCACATTTTTTTTTTGTAATGGGAATAGATACAGAACTCTTCCCATCAGTTGTCCAGGTAATTGTCATCCAGATTTCTTCGCACACTGGTGAGCATCTCTAAGGCTACCTCTGTTTGTTGAAATATGTCAATCAGCATGCCATCAGTGCCTGAAACATTGGTTTTTGCCAGTTCCTTCAGAGCAGCTTGAACTTCCTGCTTCATTAGTATTGCTGCTTGATCTTATTTTGTTTGATTAAATTCTTCTGGGTCACTCAGTCCTTTCTGGCACAGTGACTCTGTGTACTCCTTCCAAATTCTTTTGATGTTTCCTGGATCATTCAATATTCTGCCCTTAGCATCTTTATGTATTGCTGACTGATTTTGTTCCTTTTTATCTTCTAACTTCAACTCTTTTTCCATTTCATTATAATATTTTGCTTTGTTTTCCCAAGCTGTCTTTTGAAATCTTCTTGATTTCTTCACTTAGTTTTGGTATCTCAGTGTTCTCAGAGTCTCTTCTAAGATCCATTTTGGTCTATTCTTCCTCCTCTGTTTTGGTAATGAACTTTTGCATTCTTCATGGGTGATATTCTTGATATCGGTCTTCATTCATTAGTGTTAACACCTCAAACATGTTTCTAAGGTAATTTTTAACTGCTGATGGCATAGACCCAAAGTCAGATTTTGGGTCTTGTGGATTTGTTTTCATTTCCTTCAACTTGTTTTAAACTGCATATGAATAGTTGATGATCTGTTCACAGTGAGAACCTGACCTGGTTTTCATAGTTGACATTGAGCTTCTCCAATAATTCTTCCCAAAGATGTAATAATTCTGATTTCCTGTGCAGTCCATCTGATAAGGTCCATGTATATAGTTGTCATTTGTGTTTCTTACTAAATTTATTTCTAATGAATAAGTCCTGATGATATAAAATTCTATCACTTTCAGTTTTATTTCTTTGACCAAGTTCAATATTTTGAACTAGATAATTCTGTGTTTCCAAATTTTGCATTCCAGTCACTCATTATTATTTGCTTGTTCAATTGATTTCTGACTGCAAAAGTTGATGTAAATCATCTATTTCCCCCTCTTTGGCCCTGTTGGTCTATATGATTTAATGATAGTGGTATTAACAGATCTTTCTTTTATGCTGTCACTTACAATTTTGTGTTTCAAGGTGGATCTTTTTAACTGTAAATGTTACCCCATTTTTTCTTATATTTTTATTTCCATCATGGAAGATCTGATTGAAAATACCAATCCATCTAATTTCTCCATTGCCTAGTATGTCAATATTTATGTATTTCATTTCTTCCTTAACAATGCACAATTTTCATACAATCATGCTTCTCACATTCCACATTCCAATCTCTAATGTCTGTTACTTGTCCTTTGATTTTTTTTCTGTATGTGGATTTAGCCTCCAGTGTCATATCTCCTAATCTAATCTAAGTGTGCTTTATTATACATAGGGTTTTTGAATGCCTTTTATTTCAGAAGTGGGTGTCCAGTCTTTTCTCTGGTCTCTTGATTTGGATACTCAGCTGTAGAACAATATCTGACATACAAGCATTTTACCCTAAAGAGCAGATGAAAGACTTCCCCATGACAGAAATATCAAGTGGTTTTGGTGTTGCTCCCATGTCCTTTGGTGTGTGTCTTGGTCTTGCCCCTTTTTCTTGCTATGTCAGCATTCTCTTCAGCCCCCTGCCTCATTCAGCCAGCACATCCCTCCCCACTTCCCGTAACCAATCCCTGATAAGAAAAATGTGTTGAAAATCACATAGTGTATTTTGGAACAGAACTCAGTAGATAAAAACTGAGAGGGACACCTTCTAAGAACCATGTAAACGAAACAAGTATAAAGGGGATACTAAAAAGATGTTAATAAAGTGCCATGTAGAGTATAAAAAGTAATAATTTTGAGAATTTTAACATATATGCCTCTTCAAAAAGTTGTAATACTTTAAAAAGTTGTGTGAAGTAAAAATCCTGAAAAATGTCTATTACATGTGGTAGCTAAGATAACACATATATTTGTGGATTTATAGGGAAAATTAATTTTAGCTATATAAATAAAAGACCCAATAGAGAATTTGAAACTATAAAACTAAATATGACACAAAATTAGATTGTTGCTTTTGTTGTTGATTGCCTTCTAATTGAGCATGACTCATAGTGACACTATCAACAAATGGCCTGAACCCTAAAACTATCAATATTTATCAAATTTCATAGAGTTTCTGGAGGGATGTTGTTTAGAAAGAGGATGTCACTCCTGTTTCCAAAAAAAAACTAGATATATTGGGGGGAAAAAAGAACAACACCTTATCATTATTAGTAAGAGGAATATCTGATTATACAGTAAGAAAGGCATCAATAAGCAGTTGAGCTGCTATTTGTCCATTCGAATCCACCAAACTCTTTATAGAAGAAAA
>NW_006399869.1:5728764-5730170 GCF_000299155.1 Elephantulus edwardii | reverse complement strand
GGAGGAGGGTAGAGAGAATGGTGCAGCAATGAAGGAATGAAAACCCAAAATCCCTGTAAATGTTCATTAAAACTAATAAAATTTAATAATAAAAGTAAAAAAAAGAAAAGATGGACCATCTACTGCTATATATTTACAGTCTCCTAAAAACCTTGTGGAGGGTCCTATTAGTAGGAAAATATTAGATTTGTTCTACATAATGAGTGAGGTCTTTCTAACTTTCTTATATCAAGAAACCTAAAAAGAAAAATCCAATAACAAAATAAACTTTTCTTAGACATAGTAAAAAGTAAAATAAAACAAATTTTTAACATTAAAAAAACTAGAATTAAACTTTTAAAACTAAACTTTATAAATAATAGTTATTTTTTTCCATTCTCCTTCTTTGTGGTTAACTGCTCTGAAAGCACACTGGAGGGTCGGTTCTCATTCTACAATACACAACAATATCAACAATATAATTATTAGCATTTCATTATGTAATCATACAAAGTTAATCACTTGAATAGATATTTTATGTGTAAAAAGTTGCCTTAATCACACAATTTTAATGTTATGTTACTATATTTTCTTCCTTGTCAAGTAGTGATAGATTCAACAAAATATATCCTAGAATTTTCTTAAAGTATAAGGGTGGTTTTGTTTTCCTGCAAAGAAACGAACTAAAGTTAAGCAAGAAAACAAATCAAAACAGTAATATTTTTCCTCTTATATTTTGAAACAAAGATAAAGATATATAACTGTCATTGATAGTAAATAGTTACTTTCTTGCATGTAAAGATCCCAGTATGGTACAGATTATTGGACATTGGACTACTACATATAGGTCATTGTGTACTGTTGAGTAGGAACTGACCCATAACTGACCTTCCAGTGGGTTTTCAGATGCAGTTAATCACACGGGAGGAGATTGCTCATCTTTCTATTCACAAATAAGCACATATTTAAAAAAAAAACAGTCACTGCCAATGAGTCAATATTGACTCATAGTTAAGGTCCACTGGGTTTCTGAGGCCATAAAAAGGCCGTAGCAAGAGAAGACAGTGCTCTACTTGGACACAATTCTTCATCTGTAAATATTTATATTTTATGTAATTATTTCTATTTTGTATTTCTATTTCTAAACCATTCTTGTGTAATATGCATGACTAATGTTTTTTATATGAGTATATGGAAAGGTTTTTTTTATGTTTTCAATGATATTCATTAGCTGAGAGATAAATATATGCTGTTAAAAAGAACAATAAGATCTTTAAAAGAGTTCCTGTTAAGATAAGGAAAGATAGACAATTTTTAAAAAGAGACTTGCTGTTGTTATGTGCCATCGAGTCATTTGTGACTCATAGAGACCCTATGTACAAGAGTTCTAAATGCTGTCCTATCCTGTGCCAACTTAGCCATCTCAA
>NW_006399869.1:5724255-5727644 GCF_000299155.1 Elephantulus edwardii | reverse complement strand
GTTTTTGGATAATTTTCAGCAGGATTTTGCTTACATGTGATATCAGTGATATTGTTCGATAATTTCCACACTCTATTGGGTCACCTTTCTTTGCAATGGGAACAAATATCTATCTTTTCCAGTCATAAACAAATATATAAACTTCATACAAAGTGATCAATTTTTATATCATAGAAATCTCTGTTCCTGATAGAAGGAAGTTATTTTAAGAGCAGAAAAAATATAAACAAAATGAAAGTGCAGGGAGTAAAAGTAGATTTAATGTATTTTATTTGTATATTCTACTAGTTGGATATTCAGTATTTATCTTTGCATTTTATGAATCTCTGGCATTCATTGCATGAGCTTGAAGCTCTGCTTCAGCTGCATGACTGTAGAGAATTGCTTGTATGTTTCACTAATATCTTTGAGGCAGCCTTCACAGCGAGCCTTGTTGAAGCATGAAGAGAATTCTATAGTGCCAGCTGAAGGACTTTTACAGAATTAGGACACCTTGTCACATTCATATAAATGGCTGCAAATTGACAGCTGGTACCAAGTAATCAGAAACAGGTGGCTAAATTTAAACAGAAATGTTATGGTGATGATTGGATCATGAAGGTACTGCCTGGAACCTTTTCTGTGTGTAATCAGAAAAGCTGTTTGCATCCTAAATGTTATCGGCTTATTCCAGCTTGTATCTTTGATTCTTCCAAGTCAATTTCTACGTTTGCTCATATATCGTCAATCATCTGTTACTTTACAAAGTTTACCTATGTAGTAATGAACCCAATATATTTACTAAAAAAAAGGAATATTAGTAAAATCACTCCTTTAGTTATTTCTCAAATTGCAAATAATTAAAAATAAAACAAATAATCATCTGCAAAGATTTTGAGTTTCATCATATTTGGTTACTGAGTTAGTTAATGAGATAGTCCAAAACATAACCTACTATCACTTCATAGGTTCCTATCCACAGTTGCCCAATAGGATAGTTTAGAACGACTCCAAAGTGTTTCTAAAGTGATAAATCTCCTTAAAAGTTGTCTCCCACACAGCATCTGGTGATTTAAATCAGTAACTTACGACTAACAGTCAGATATTTTACCCATTACACCCTTTGAACTTCTTAATTAGGAATATCTTCTTGATAATTATCATCTATTTACGTCAAGTCAGCTTTAAAGTATATCATTGAACTTACCTGTAATTAGTACCATTAACTGAAATAATGTAACATTCCTTACCATATACTATGAGACTCAAATCTTGAAATAATATTTTGTGTCACGAAGGAGAAATAATAAGCCTTCTATTACCATTGACTTTTTCAAATATTTGTGAATTTTGGGGGGAATGTTAGTGCTCAAGTCCACTTCCTACAGAACTTGCCTCTGGAAACTGTATGAACTGACAAATGTTGATAGTTGTAGGCCATCAGAACTCCAGAGAGTAGACTTTCCTAAAGCAACTTGTTTTTTATTTCCTGACTGCTGCTGAATAGAGCATTGATTGTGGATCTAAGCAAGATGAAATTGTTACAGCCTTAATCTTTTCTCCATGTATAATGATTCTGTCATTTGGTCTGGTGGTAAAAATCTTTATTTTCTTGCTGTTGAGATTCAATCTATATCAATACTGCAGTACTTGATATTATGCAGCAAATGCTTCAAGTCATCCGTAGTTTCAGAGAGCGAGGTTGTGTCATCTGCATAACACAGGCTGTTGATGAGTCTTCCTCCAATCTTAATGCCACATTTTCTTCATGAAGTCCAGCTTCCTGAATGATGTGTTCCACATAGAGATTGAAAAGGTATGGAGAAATGATATATCCATAGTACACTCCTTTCTTGATTTTTAACCATGCAGCGTTCCCTTGCTCTGTTTGTCCAACAGTTCCCTGTTGTAGGTTTCTCATGAGCACAATCAACTGGTCTGATTCCCATTCTTTTCAATATTAGCCACATTTTATTGTGATCCACACGGTCAAATACCTTTGCATAATAAATAACCTACAAATAGACAATCATCTGGGACTGCTCTCAGCCAAGATCATCTGACATCAGCAATGAAACCTCACAAGTGTATCCAGGAGTTCTCTGGCATTGTATTGTTTTAGTTGTTTTTGGATAATCTTCAGCAAGATTTTACTTGCATGTGATAGTAGTGATATTCTTTGATAATTTCCACATTGTATTGGATCATCATTTTGGGGAATGGGAATACACATGGATTTCTTCCATTAACTTTGTATGCCTTGTTTTTTACCAATGCCTTCTGTGAAGCTTTGACTTCTTCCTTCAGTACTACTGATTTTTTTTAATCATATACTACTTCCTGAAATTATTCTTTGTTGAGTAAATCTTTTTTGGTACAGTTAATTTGTGTATTCTTTCAAGAAAGTCATTTTTTTTTCAGCATTGTATAATTTCTCTATAACTATTCAGTTTGTATGGAGAGCAAATCATCCAAGAAGCATAATTACTTGAAGAAAAATGTAGTGTTGAGATTGAAAGAAGATTCCCCAAAAATCTTCATTATGTGATGATAGAATTTTCCTTGGAGAAAATGAAGAAGACTTGAAGAACTTACAGCAGAGCATCAAAGACTATACTTTTCAATATACTTTTCAACATCAAGAAAACAAAAATCCTCACTACTGGATCTATAGGCAACATCAAGATATATGGAGAAAAGGCTGAAGTTGTCAACAATTTCAGTGTACTTGAGTCCACAATCCATACCCATGTTAGCAGTAGTCAATAAATCAAAATACACATTTCTTTGAGAAAATCTGCTGTTAGGACCTCTTCAAAGTTCTAAGGAACAAGGATATTAGTTTAGAGACTATGTACCTGATTTTGTAAGCATCTTAAAGTTGGACACTGAATGAAGAAGACCAAAAAATAAATAACTTTGAATTTTGGTTTTGTCAAAAAGTACTGATTATGCAATGGAGTGTCAAAAAACCCAATCTATCTTTCTGAAAGGGTGTTTAATCGTAGTGCTTCTTAGTTGTAATGAATGTGACGCATCCTCTTACTTTCTTTGGGCATGTTCTTAGCAGGGAACAGTTCTTGGAGACATAATTCGAGGAAAGATGGAGTGTCAGAGAAAGACAGGAAGATTCTCAATGAGTTGGATTGATACCATGAACATGACAGTGATCATGAGGATGGTACAAAATAGGAAATGGTTTCGATTTGTTGCTCACTAGGCCACTACTGTTTTACTTAATGGCACCTAAAAAAATAAGAGGCATCCAGTTTAAAAATAAATTTGAATATGGGCACTTGATGATCTGACTCCTAGTTGGTACTTAGTATCCTTCTGAACAATGATAATGAGCTCTTTACCATATTTTTCCACAGATGTAGTCAATTTGATTATTGTATGTTCCATCTGTT
>NW_006399869.1:5700763-5722585 GCF_000299155.1 Elephantulus edwardii | reverse complement strand
ACATTAAAAGTTGGGCAATGAATAAGGGAAAATTAAGAATTGATGGCTTTTATTATGGTTTTGGTGAAAATTATTGAATATCCAATGGATTGCCAAAATTATAAGCAAATTTATCTTGGAAGAAGTGTACCAGGGAAGTATGTAGAGGTAAGACTGGGGAAACTTTGCCTCTTACACTTAGGGCATACTATCACAGGTATTAGTCCATAAGAAAAGACATTATGTTTAGAAGGATGAAGGGTCATAGAAAGAGAGGTATGAAATGGATTAACACCATGTCACAACAGGCTTGAGGTTCATGAAGATGGCACCGGATGGGACAAAGTTTTGTTCAGTTGTTCACAGGTCGCTGTAAGTTATAGGACTTAACGGCACCTAATTACAACAATTCTTTTTGTTTTTCATAGCAATAATCAGTGATTATTGATGTGACTGATTGCATATCTGAGATGAAATTAAAAACAGAAGAAGAGATACCAACAGCAAATGCTATTCTTTGAGTTTACTCATGTTGCACTATTTATTTTTTCTTAGGTTTATATGTTCAGACTTAATATTCAGTGAAATTATTCTAGTTAATCAAGTTTATCCTCATTTTTTCATAAAGAACATAAACTTTTAAATTATACTCATTCATTTAAAAATATTGTAAGGAAATTACTATGTGGTGCATGTTTTTAAACATCTGGTTAGTAATCAAAAGGTTGGTGGTTCAAGTATTCCTAGTGACACTTAGAAGCTACAGTTGGCAATGTGTTCTTCTCAATGTTAATAAAAGATAAAATGAAAAACCCTGGAATTACAGGTTTACTTTGCATGCATACTTAGCTTTGAGATGAATTGAGTTATTGAAACTTTAAGATATAATTTTCTTTTTTGAACTGTATTGGTTTAAGTAGGGTAGAAGTAAAGCACTATTAAAAGAAGCAGTATTCACATATTTTCAGATTCCAGAGTTGTCAAAAATGGCCTTGTGAATCAGTTTACAAATTACATTGGAAAATCAATCTGGTTCTTCAAAAGACAATTGCATTTGTTACTGCAAATGATATTATCTAAGTTGATCACTCAATTTATTCATCATGCATGAAAGAACTCTATTTTCCCAGAAAGAATATTTACCACTATGAAATATGTTAGAAAATTGTTCCTTAAGATAAAAAAAAACTATTTCCTACAGATAAACTCCTGACATATTTCAGCAATGACAATAACTTCTGATTCTATTTTCTATCTGATGAGTATATAATTTTAAATATGGACCATTAGTCAATTTTCTTTTTATCTATAATGTTATTCCTTAATAAGATTTAAAGGGAAAAAAAAAGATTTAAAGGGAGCTCTGGTGGCCTAGTGGCAAGAAGCTGGACTGCAATCCCCGAAGTACATGGTTCAAATCCAACAGATGCTCTGATGGAGAAGGAGGGGTAATCTCCTCCTGTACCAGTCAAATCTGATTTGACAGTATACACACAAATAAAATGATAAAATAAAAGTTAAAACGTTAAAATAAAAAGATTTAGGTGTTTCATCTGATATCAGGAAGAGTAAAGTTTGAGGGGAGCAAGGTTAGGCATGAGGTCATACAATTTGTGGTCAATATGCAATCCACTTCCAAAACTACAGGCCTTCGAAATCCCTATGTACAACATAGCACACTTAGACTATTATTTGGACTAACAGACATGGCAATTGAAACGATGATCTTAGAAATGGAAACACAGATAGATTCTGTGAGTAGAGAGGTGTGAATAAGTGTATTTGAGATGTCAAGGTTGTAACAGGATAGAACGGCGTTTAGGGCTCTTGTACATAGGGTTGCTGAGTCGCAAGGGACTCAATGGCACATAACAACAACAACAGTATTTAAATTATTTTATGCAATTTTTAAACAATTTTATATTTAAACTAGCTTTAAATATATTTTAATTTCTAGTAAATATGTAAGAGAAGCTGTGCTGCAACCCCAAAGGTATATGGTTTGAGGCCACAAGCCACTCCCTTCAGGAAGGACTATTTCCTCCCGTGCAATTAACCTGCCTTTGGAAATCCACTGGAGGGTTAGCTATGGTTTGGTTCCAACTCTAAGGTAATCAACAACACAATATAACCAGATAACCTGTGGTTTTAATAATACGGTTCATAATACAAATTCTTATCATTAAGTACATCACAGAAAAGAGGGAAATAAATTAAACATTATCAAATATATCTTTATACTCTATTTCTTTGGAAGCAGGAGTGGCATCCACTTCCTAAACAATATGCCTCTGGAAACTCTATGAATTTTGATAAATGTCAGTAGTTGTAAAGGGACTTCAGACCTTTCGTTCATAGGGTCACTATGAGTCATGCTTGAATCAAAGGCAATCAACAACAACAACAATTATTTTCTATTTTAAATTTGCATCATTTTCAAGTTTTCATTTCTAAAAATTGATAATAAGTATGAGTGCTATTATACATAAATAATTATATGTAGGAATTTGTACTGCTAAGTCAATAGTAGCATTTATCTGGTAGTTCAAATAATCTAGATGATACATGAGAGAAAGATGGGTTATCTCTTCTGGGAATTATATTCTCAAACAATTTTCTAGAGGGATAGCTATGAGTGGGTTACTATTCAACAGAGAGCTGGGAGATTTATAGTAAAAATATTACTACTGTTGTTGTGTGTTGTTGAGTCAGAACCAATTCATTGTTCAAGCTCCAGCCAGTTTTCAGAAGCAGTTAATCAGACAGGAGGACTTCTTCCTGATCTAAGATAGGTTTAGAAGATGTGTGGCACCAGAGACAATACTGCCAATATCAGATGGATCTTGGCAGAAAGCAAAGAGTGCCAGGGAAATGTCTATCTCTGTTTTATTGACTAGGTATTTGACTGTGTGGATCACAACAAATTGTGACTAATTTGAGGGGAAATGGGAATCCCAGAATAATTGATTGTGCTCATTTGAAACCTATACGTGGAAGCAGTCCTCAGAATAGAGCAAGGAAACATTGCATGGTTAGATATCAGGAAAGGAGTGCATGATAGATGCATCCTGTCTCCATATCTTTTCAATCTATATGCAGAACAGATAATTCAGGAATTAGGAAGCTTGGTTTTTTGAGGAGGAATGTGGCATCAGGATTGGAAAAAGATTCATTAACAACCTACGTTATGCAGATGACACAACCCTGCTTGCTGAAACTGAGGAGGACCTGAAGCGCTTGCTGCAAAAGGTCAAGGACTGTAGTATTTAATATAGATTGAAGCTCAACATCAAGAAAACAAAGATTCTCACCACTGGGCCTATTGGCAGCACTATAATTGATGGAGAAGTGATTGAGATTGTCAATTAGAGCGTGCTTGGCTCCACAATCAAAACTCTTGCTGCCAGCAGTCAGGAAATCAAAGGTTGAATTGCATTAGAAAAATCTGCTATCAAACTCCTCTCCAGAGTACTGAAAAGCAACGATGACAGAGATTAAGGTGTGCCTGATCTAGCCCATGGTCTTTAAAATTAATCGCTACGCATCACAGAACTGGACAATGAGTAAGGATGACAGAAGAAAATATATGCCTTCAAATTGTGGTGCTGGAGAATAGTCTTTAACATACCATGGACTGCCAAGGAAACAAATAGGCTTGTCTCAGAGAGGATGGAACCATGTTTCTTTTTGGATGCAAAGGTTTTGAAGTTCTGTGTCACATACTTTGGGTATGTGACCAGGAGGGACTTGTCCTTGGAGAAAGATGTCGTGTTTGGAAGGGTGAGGGACAGCCTAGGAAAGAATCCCAGATGAGATGGATTGACACAGTAATGGATGCAGGCATGTTGGGGTCATTGAGAACTGAGTTAGGATAGGGCAAGCTTCACAGCTTTTCTACATAGGGCAGCTATGAGTCACAGGTGACTTGATGGCATATAACAACAACAACAACAACATGTGAATTACACATCAACATCAAGAAAACAAAAATCCTTACCAGTGGGCCAATAGGTAAAATTATGATAGATGGAGAATGAATGAAGTGGTCAACAATTTCATCTTACAGACTTGGTACTAGCAATCAAGAAATTAAAATGTGTGTTAGACTGAGAAAATCTGCTGTCATGGACCTATCCAAGAAGAAGCACAGAAATGTCACTTTAGAGACTAATGTGCACCTGATCCATGCCATGCTCTTTTCAATTATTTCCTATGTATCTGGAAGTTGGAAAATGAGTAAGAATGACTGAATTAAATGCTTTTGAATTGTAGTTTTGGATAAGATTACTGAGTATCCAAAGGAGTAGCAAAAGAATAAACAAATAGATTTTAGAGAAAATTCAGTCAGGGGGATCCTTGGAGGTTGGTTGTTAGTAGCAACTGGTCTTGGAAAAAACATCATCTTGGGAAAAGTAGAGGATCAGCGTAAGAGACGAAAACCTTCAAAAGGATGAACTGGCAAAGTGATTGTGACAGTATATCAGAGATAAGGAGGATGACACAGGATACGGTAGGGTTCATATCCACTGTTCATAAGCTGACTACGAGTCGAGTTGTACTCAACTAAGTGACACCTAAAAACAAGTATTCTGAGTGAGAAGCTGGAATATATGAATTAGAATGTAACATTAGGACTGGAAGAAGTTTTATCAAGAATCTGTGACATGTAGGTGACAATTGAAAGTAAAGAGGATTCAATCCGCTTATTGAGGAAGATCAAAGATTACAGCTATCTGCACGGATTATATCTCAACATTAAGAAAACAAAAATCTTCACAAATGAATCAATAAATAATATCATGGCATATGGATAAATGATTGAAGTTGTCAAAGATTTAATTTTATTTAACTATGCAATAAATACCCATAGTAGCAGCAGTCAAGATATCAAAAATATACTTGCTTTGGGAAAATTTACTCTAATAAACCTTTTGAGAATGCTACTGTAAAAGTATATCAGTTTAAATACAAGCTGTACATGACTCAGGACATGATGTTTTCAAGTGTTTTATATGTATGTGAATGTTAGACAATAGATAATAAGATTGATGATAAAATATTTTTTAATTGACAGTGTTGATGAAAAGTTTTTTTGTTTTTTTTTTATATGAAATGTTTTGACTCTACCATGAGATACTACAAGAACAAACACATCTATATTTTAAGAAGTGAAGCCAAAGCACTCACCATTTCAAGGATGAAAAAATGTCTTCTCATATACTATGGACATGCTATCAGAATAGTCCAGTTTGTATAAGGACACCATGCATGGAAAACAGATGATCAGTGAAAGAGAATAATGGAAGCACATAACGTGTTTCCCCATAGCAAAGACTGTGATGATGGTGTAGAAAAAGGGATAGCAAGATTTTACTCTGTTGTAAATAGTTTCACTATGAGTACAAAGTAAACTTCATGGCACCTAACAGATATAACAGCAACTTCAGTGCTGTCTAACTGTAAGACCACACAAAGTCAGGTGCACACAATCATAGACAGCAGTGTCTGAATGCATTTTTTCTTCTAATGATCAATTTACTAAACAAAGGATGTGCTTGCACGTGTGTGTGTGTGTGTGTGTGTGTGTGTGTGTGTGTACACATGGTATACATACTGGAATTCATTGGCCTCAAACCAGTTGTTACTCATAACAACTCTTCATTGGGTTTCTGACACTGAAAATTTAGAAAAAATATACCACACATAAAATATATTTATAAAGATCATCAGTACACATACAAACTTCACTAAATGCAATATTTAAGCATATAGATAATCTGAGACACAATCATAATGGGATACATGGTTTTAATGAACTTAATTTTATTGTACTGTATTGTGATTTCACTGTCATTTTTTTTCTTCATTACAGTTTGATCACTTTTTTAAAAGACATGTTGTTGTTGTAAGTGCCGTTAAGTTGTTTGCAACTCATAGTCTGTGTAGACCAGCTCTGAATCTTGTTCTATACTGTGTCAACCTCATCACCTCTGACACTCTCACCCGCACAACCCCAGTCACTGAATCAATTCATCTCACCCAGGGTTTCCCATCTTGTGCTTTCGTTCACATTTGCAAGCATGACTCCAAGGAATGTTCCCTCCTTGCAACTTACCCAAAATATGTCAGTCAGAGCTTTAGAATCCTTGTCTCCAAGGAGTAGCCTGGGTTTGCCCTTTCCAAGAAAAATCTGTTTGTTATTCTAGCAGTGTATGGTATATTCAATACTCTTCTCCAGAGTCACAGGTCAAAGGCATCAATTCTCATTCTATCATCCCTAGTCATTGTATAGTTTTCTGATGCATAGTAAGTTATTGATAAGACCATGGCTCTAATCAGCCACACCTTAGTTTCCAAACCGGCATCATTACTCTTCAGCACTCTGGAGAGGACCCTGACAGTAGATTTTTCTCACTACAATTTGTTTCTTTATTCCCTGGCTGCTGGTGCCAAAACTCTTGATTATGGGGCCAACCAAGCAATTATTAAAAAAATTAAACTGGAAAGTGATAATTTATATCATCTTCCAGAATTAACTTTAAAGAATATTTATTCACTATAGTTTCTCATTTTATAAGGTTAATAAGAGTGACCTTCAGTTTTTCAATGTTCAATTGAATAAATTGCTTCAACATATGCAGAGGTATAGTACACATATAGGCTTCAAATTTATATATATTACTGATAAAGAAAACTGTCTTTCAAATATTAAAAATATTTAAGATTAAATTTACTCTGTAAATTTCATTTGCATGATGATGATGATGGCATACATCTCATGAATTTTGAATAAACTAAAGAATTCAAATTTTATCTTGGGCTTTTTCCTTATATTTTTGCCATAAATGTTATTTTAAAGACCAAATGGAAAAAATTATTTGTTAAAAATTTCCTTGAGTATATTGTTGTTGTTGTTGTTGTTATGTGCTGTCAAGTCACCTGTAACTCATAGCGACTCTTGTACAACAGCCCTAAACCCTGCCCAATCCTGTGTCAATCTCACTGTCTCTGACACACCTACCCCCATTACACCAGTCCATCTCATCTATTCAATACTCTAACACCACCGATCAAAGGCATCAATTCTCCTTCTATCATCTCTAGTCATAGTCCAGCTCTCTGATGCATAACAAGTGATTGCAAAGACCACGGTATATATCAGGGACACGTTAGTCTCCAGACTGACATTGTTGCTCTTCAGTACTTCAGAGAGATCTTTAATCACAGATTTTTCAATCTCAATACATCTTTTAATTTCTTGGCTGCTGGTGCCAAGAGAGTTGATTATATTAAGTATACAAATTACTTGTTTGGATTATACATTTTCTAACTAAAGTACATGATATAATTAAACTTTAGGAAGTTGTCATGAAAATTATAACTATATTAAAAACAAATATTAACAAAGGGACTTCCACAGATGAGAAGTAATTCCACCCTGAGGACACATGGGCTTCAAATTTTTCTTTAATTTTAATCGATATTTTAATGAAAGTTTATAAAGAACTTGAATTTCCATTCATTGATTGTTTCACATTTTCCTCCCTACCATCCCCCCCAGTTCACTTTCCTTTTAAAATATTAAACAAAATGGGTGACCATGGAGGACATTATTCTGAGTGAATTATCTGAGTCACAAATGGACCAATACTGCATAATAATCCTGTCATAAGCAGGACTGACATGGCATTGGGGGAAACTAAGTAAAGAGAAGATAAATATGGAATAGATGAAAGAAAGACCTGTCTAAAGGAAATATACAATTAGGTATTATTTGCATGACAACAGTCAAGAATAAGAGGTGCATAGCAAAGGGACTGGGGGAACAAGGGAGGGAGGAAATTGCGCAACAATGAAAAATCTTTTCAAAGAGAAAAGCGAACTGGTGGGGGTAGGGAGGAAAATGTGCAACAATTAAATGAATGCAAATTCAAGTTTTCTGTAAACCTTCATTAAAAAAATAAATGTAAAAAGGGCATATTATCTGTAAATAAAAAATATCCCAAATTTTAAGTAACTTATCTTTTAAAAGTACATTTCTTTAAAAAAATTAACTTCTTTTTAGAAATTAACTTTTTAGATATTTTACTTTCAGTATTTGTTTAGTGAAATGCACTATTTAAAAATAACTGCCAGTTAATCTGGAAATTGTTGTTGCTGCATGCCATCTGACTCATAACGACCCTCCAGTGGATTTACAGAGGGAGTTAGCAGCAAGCGAGGAGAGTGCTCCATCTTTCTTATGCAGGGCATTTGGTGGCTTCTGGCTGCCTCCCTTTGCGAGTGTGGCGCAGCGTCTTATCACTAGGCCACCAGAGCTCCCTATCTCCTTATATTTTATTGACTATGCAAAGGCATTTGACTACGTGGTTCATAACAAACTATGGCTAACATTGAAATGAATGGGAATCACAGAAAAACTATATGTGCTCATACAAAGTCTATGCTTAGATTAAGAAGCTGTTGTTAGAATGGAGTAAAGGAACACTGAATGGTTTAGAATCAAGAATGGCATGAGCCAGTGATATATCCTTCAACACTACTTATTCAAACTATAATGCAGACAATTTGCAAAGTTGTACTCCATGAAGAGGAGTGCAACACTATGATTAGACAAAGACTCATTATACAAATGACATAACATTGCTTATGGTTTGTGAGGAAGATTTAAAATTGTTTCTGGGAAGGATAAGAGACTGGATCCTTTAGTATAGATTATATCTCAACATCAAGAAACTAAAGATGGTTATTTGATTATTATGATGAATGGAAACAGAACTGAAGTTTTAATGATTTCCTCTTGCTTGAATCAACAATCAGCAACTTTGGTAGACCTACTGCATTAGGCAAGTTGGCTATCTGGGATCTCTCAAAAATACTGTCAAGCAATGATGCCAGTTTGAAGATTAAAATGTGCCCGATTCAGGACCTGGTCCTTTCAATCACTTGCTATGTATCTGAGAGCTAGACAATGAATAAGGATGATAGAAGATAAATTGATGTTTGTGAGTTATAGTGTTGGGGAAACATACTGAATATGTCACAGGTTGCCAAAGGAACAAACACATGTCTTGGAAAAAGTTATAGCCTGAATGCTACTTTTAGGCAAAGATTTGTAAAGCTTTGCCTTTCATACTTTGGACATGTTGCCAAGAAAAGCTATTCTTTGGGAGAGGACATCATGCTTGGAAAGGTGGATAGTCAGCAGAAAAGAGGAAGACCTTCAATGAGATGGATAGACACAGTGACTACAGCTTAGGGCTGACATATGTCAGAGTTGAGTATTGCACAGGATAATACAGATCCCAGGTCACTTGTTCACTGGGTCTCTGTAAGTTATAATCGACTCAAGATCACCTAATAATGACAAATTGGGAAAAAATATAAAATATAAAATTAATAACTTATTTTCTTCCTTAGAGGTGATGTATTTGCCCACATTTGAAACATTTTCTACTTTGAATAGTTGCATATGTTTTACATGACCAAGGGATCAAAATTAGATCTTAGTTGAGTATTATTATTTATTCTTCTTAAAGCTATACAGAACCTACAATTTAAATTGGCAGGAGTGGCATCCACTTCATAAATAACATGCCTCCAGAAATTCTATGAACTTTGATAAATGTTGATAGTTGTACAGGGGCTTCAGGACTTTTATACATACAAGTATAAAAGTATTTGCAATTTTGGTTTGGTTGAGAAGAGTAGCTACTCATATCATAGATAGTGAATGAAGAAAATAACACCTAGTTATGAATAAGAAATAAGCTTATAAAAAGCCTCAAAATACTTAAGCATTTTTATATGCGTTAGGCCATGAAATAAATTAGTCTTCTATGACAGTACATAGTTGTTAGGTGCCATCGAGTCAAGTACAGCTCATAGCTACTCTGTGAACAACAGGTCTGAACCTTGTCCTAACGTGTGTCATCTTCACACTTCCTGACTCATTGTCCTGAGCTCATTGTTGTAGTCACTGTGTCAATCCACCTGGTATAAAGTCTTTTTCACTGTTGTTGACCCTCCACCCTTCCAAGTACCATGTCTTTCTCCAAGGAACAGGCCCTCCTGGCAATAGCCAGAAATATGCGAGGCAAAGCTCAATAATCCTTTTCTCCAAAAGGCACCCATCTAGACCCTCTCCAAGACATATTTGTTTGTTCTTTCAGCAGTCCATGGGATGTTTGGTGGTCTTCTCCAATAACACAGCTCAAAGGCATCAACACTTCTTCTGTCCTTATTTATTGTCCAGCTCTTAGATGCATAGCAAATAATCAGAAAGACCTGAATAAAATTCATCTTGTCTTCAAACTGTCATCATTACTTATCAATAATTTGATGAGGTCCCTAACTACAGAGTTTTTCAGTGCCGTGTGTCTCCTTATTGTGAATCCAAATAAGATGAAGTTTCTGACAATTTCAATCTCTTCTCCATCTACCATGATGTTCTCCATTGGACCTGTGGTATGAATCTTTGTTTTCTTGACACTGAGATGCAATCCATACTGAAGGCTTCATTCCTTGATTTTCTGCAACAAGTGCTTCAAGTTCTCACTTTCAGCAAGCAAAGTTGTTTTATCAGCATAACACAGCTTATTGATGACAATAATAAGACAATATAAGAAACATATAATACAGAGCATTATTCGGGAAAATATATATGAAGCTGATTTATATTTTGAAGCTGATGACACAAACAATAGGAATACTCTTTTTTTAGATTATAAATTTCCCTTAATAAACAATATGAAAAAATCTTGAATATGGGAAGATATGTGAATAGGAGATGAAGTAATGATTTTATATTTTATTAAACATGTATGGGGTATAATATAGGATTTCACAAAGCCATTAAACCAAAAGTTTGGTAGGCTCAATTAGAGAAAAAAATTGTGCAGATCAACTATGCATAGATATTTTAGGAAGAGAATAAGAACTGATGTTAAGATGAATATATGAGCTATATTTTATTGTTTTTGATAATGTGTGAAGTTTTAAGTTTGGATTGTATAAAAGTACAAATGGAAAGACACTGATTGGAGTTTTTGAAGTAGCAAGGACATAATCTGATTTGTCTTTCTTCCAGAACATTATGATTATAAATGAATAAACAAAAGAAAAGTGGCTAAACGTTTTTACTATAAGACACGTGAAAGCTGAAAGGGATTAAAACTAGGTGGTGTAGTTAATCAGAATGTATTAGATTATCATAGTGAAGAAATACTTGTAAAGAAATTGGCTATTCTATTACTAGGGCAATTGAATATGAAACATTAAGAAAACAATAGCTTCAGCAATATTGTCTACATTTTTATGAACTATGTATGTTTAAATAATTTTGATTTTTTCCTCATATTTTACAAGGTAAACAGTTATTTGCAATATTGCTGTTTACTACCTTACAGTGACCTACCAGGATTATTAATCCCGCAGTTTATACTCCTGCTTTCATATGTCTCCCACTGCTGTTGAGTCAGAAACAGCTTATAGCTGACTCTTGAGCATGCTTCCAGAGACACTAAATCACATCGGAAGCTCTGGGGACCTCATGGAAAGGAGTCAGGCTGATGAAACCATGGCACACATTCTAAATCCAGCTACTCCATAGGAGCGGAATGAGCAATCTCTTCAAAGATGTTTCAGCTTTTGAAAACCCACGAGAGGATCAGCTATTATATGAGTTGGTTCTAACTTCATGGCGTATATTAACAATATGAATCATGTTCAAATAGATTGTCTCTTTTTCTCCCTTGAAGCAACTGGTAAATTCAAACAGCCTACCATTGAGTTGGGAGTATATTTCCTTACACATGAACAATACTACATAGTCTTCAATACTTGGTGTAAATGTTGTCCATAAAAAATTTCTCTGTGAATTTACATACATATCTTTGATCACACTCATCTCAATAGGAATGATATGCTTTTTTTAAAAGTTGTTGTTGAGTGCTGTCAAGTTATAGGTGACTCATAGGCAACCCTATGAACGAAAGACCTGAACACTTTTCAAATTAAGAAGTTAAAATGTGCATTCATATAATGAAAATCCAATAAAAGTGAACAATTAGGTCTATTAGATTAAAGGATTTTTATTATTGTCCTTTTACTCGGAATGGGCTACCTAGCATTTGAGTGTGCTTCGTGCCTTATCTTCTTTAGACATCTCTCTCAGTTTTTTCCTTTTTTCCATAAAATTTTTATTTTATATTGGTTTACTTACTAAGTTTGTATATATTGTTTACACACCAGATATTTCCCCTTTCCTTTATCCATCCCTCCCTCTATTATCAAATTACACAACCCTGTGAGTAAGTCCCCACCCCACCCCCACCCCTGCCATCTTCATCACACTGCTCCGCTCGTCCCACCTTGGATTCTCATACTCACTCTAAAATAATGGTCTTATATAGTATTTATTCTTATGGGGCTGAGTTAGTTAACTTAGCATAATGTTCTCCAATCCCTCCCAAATCAGGTAATAATTTATAGAAACATTGCTCCTGTGTGCTGCATAGTATTCCATCATGAAAATGTACATAATTTCTCAATCCATTCTATTGTGGCTGGACATTTGGGCTGTTTTCATGTCCTTGCCATGATAAATAACACAGTCAGTGAACACTGGTGACAATGTTTATTTGTGCCTCAGTTCTCATTTTCTCAATACATATTCCAAGCAGTGGAATAGCTGGGTCATAATGGAATTTCTATGGTCAGCTTTTTGTGGAAATGCCAAACTGTCTTCCAAAGTGGTTGCCTATTTGAAAACCCCACCAACAATGTATAATGGATAGCAATGAAGGACTAAGTGAATAAGTGTTAGAAATACTATAATATATAAGGCAGGCTCGCTCCTTGCTTTCATGCTTATAGGGTTCTTTAAGAATAAAATTCTTGAGTACGATATATTAAATTTATTATGTTTCAGTCAAAGAGGGCTATTTGACTTTGCTGGAATGAACACAGCATGCAGAATGAAGAGGAAAGTTTGAGTGCCCAGAAGGAACCAATAGATTGAAAAATAAATTAGGGCTTTAGAAGATTAAGTAAGGGGACAAGAGATTGCAAGAAAGAAAGAAACAACAGTATATTCAAAGCTTTATTAAAGGGTTAAAGATAGCATGGCATTTAAAAAACAGTTTAGCTTTCTGCAACTCATAATCAAAGATGAAAAATGAAATAGAACAAAAATTAATGTTACTGTAGAGTATGTTAAAGAGCTTAGATGCTATAATTAATACATGAGAACCTTTCACAATATTCAGAGATCGAGGTAGAATCAATATTTATAATTTTCTGTCACTCAGCCTGGTTTCAAGTCAATGCCATTTTCAAAGATCTTAAATTACGGGAATCTAAATAAAGATGTTGTTGCAAGTTCTACTAAGTTGACTACCATATGTAAGGCTAGAGAAATAAAGAGTAGATAGAGCAATATATAAATATGAAAATAAATAAAACAGACTATCAATTAGTCATGTGCAAATTCAAAGTGAATGTGAATAAAATTAAAACAAGTCCATAGGAACAAAAATATGATCTTGACTGTATCCCAACTGAGAATTGAACACTAATGATCAAACAACAAATGAGTTAAGGGGTGACATAAAAGATATCAATCATAAGAAAGGAAAAGGTTATTACAAAGACAGAGGAGTTGGGGTTTAAAAAAAAAACCCAAAATGGACTCCAGAAGAAAATGTGAACATTTTACTGTTGTTGTTATGTGCCGTCGAGTCATTTGCGACTCATAGCGACCCTATGTACAACAGCCCTAAACCCTGTTCTATCCTGTGCCAGTCTCATTGGCTCTGACACACCCATCCCGATTACCCCAGTCACTGAATCAATCCACCTCGTAGAGGGTCTTCCCCTCCTGTGCTGTCCCTCCACCCTACCCAGCATGATGTCCCTCTCTAAAGACCTGTCTCTCCTTACAACATGTCCAAAGTATGTCAGATGAAGCCCCAGAATCCTTGCCTCCAAGGAGCAGCCTGGTTTAACCCTCTCTAGGATGAATCTGTTTGTTTTCTTGGCAGTCCATGGTACATTCAATACTCTTATCCAGCACCACAGCTCAAAGGCGTCAATTCTCCTTCTATCCTCCCTAGTCATTGTCAAACTCTCTGATGCATACTAGAGGCTTAAAAAGCCAAAGCAAGGGGAAACAATGTCAAATTAAAGAGATAAATAGATGTTTTCAAAGGGCAGTTTAGGAATACAAAACAACATATTATAATGGAATATACAAAGAGCTGTAACTGAAAAATAAAAAGGAAAGAATTAGCTCAGTATTTCTCAAGCTGAAAGAACTAAAAAGTAAATTCAAGCAGCGAGATGGAGATGTAATACTGAGAGATGTTATGGGTAAAATTTTGAATGATTCAGTAAGCCTAAAAAGAACATGGAAGGACTCTACAGAGTATCTATATAAAAAGAAGAGTTGGTTGACACAGGAAAATTTCAGAAAGTACAATATGAACAAAATCAGATAACAATGCAGAAAGAAGTTCAAGCTGGACTGAAGGCATCGGGAAAATAATATTGCAGGATTCAATGGGAAATAAATTGAGATGCTTCAATAGATGCAGCTTTGGAAGTGCCCATCAGTGTATGCCAGGAAATTTGGAAGACAATTTATTGACCAATTGACTGGAAGATATCTTTACTTTTTTATTCAAATTCCCAAGAAAATTGATCAAACAGAATGTGAAAATTATTGTACCATATCATTAATAGTGGATGCAAGCAAAATATGACTGAAGATCATCCAAAAATAGGAAAGAGTACATTGATAAGGAATTGCCAGAAGTTCAATCTGAATTTATAAGAGGCTGTGACATCAGGGATATTATTGTTGATGGCATATGGTACTGGTTAAAAGCAGAGAATACTATAAGAATATCTATTTGTGTTTTATTGACTACACAAGGCATTTGACTGTGCATATCATAGCAAACTATGGCTAACGATGACAAGAATGAGAATCCCAGATTACTTATTTATGCTCACAAGGAACTATATGTAGAACAAAAGCTGTTGTCTGAACATTACATGGTTTAAAATTAGCGATAGTGTGCTTTAGAGTTGTATCCTATTCCCATATTTATTCAATCTGTATATTAAGCAAATAATTTTGAGAAAATTGTTGATGCAAATTTGCTTGCTGAAATTGGGAAAAATTTAAAGAGTGTTGCAGAAGATCAAAGACTACAAACTTTAATATGGATAGAATCTCAGCATTAAAAAGACAAAAGTAGCCAAAGGTGGTATAGCGCTGGTCTGTCAATTTGTTGTACAGAGGTAACTTGTGTTTGCTGTTATGCTAAACACTGTGACCCTGATTTACCAAACGTGATATTGGTCACACGTGGTGGACAGTGTCTAGTGAAGCTTCCTGATTAAAACAAGCTTGGAAGTAGGAGTGGCATCCACTTCCGAAATAGCTTGCCTCTGAAAACCCTATGAATTTGGGGAAATGAAGAAGTTATACAAGAGTTCCCATCTTCTGTTCACAGGGTCTCTATGAGTCACCTACAACTCAATGGCATTTAACAACAACTGGAAAAATAAGATAGAGAAAAGATGGCAATTGTCAAAGATTTCACCTTACCTGAATCTATAATCAACATCCTTTGTTCCAGCAATTAGGAGATCAGGAGACATTTGTATTGGGTAACTCTGCTCCTTGGAAGCAAGGATTCCGAGGCTCCATCTAATATACTTTGGACATGTTGACTGGTCCTTGGAGAGGACAGTGCAGGAGGGGAAGGCCCTCTATGAGGTGGATTGACTCAGTGACTGGGGTAATTGGGCTGGGTGTATCGGAGACATTGCAATTGGCCCAGGACAGAGCAGAGTTTAGTTAGGGCTGCTGTACATAGGGTTGCTATGAGTCACAAGCGACTCGATGGCATACAACAATAACAACAAAATTTTATTTTATACTGCTTTACTCAATAAAGTTAATATACATTGTTTTTCATACCGGATCTTTCCCATTTCTTTTTCCCCATCCCTCCCTCAACCCATCAAATTGTGTGACCCTATGATTACCCCTAACCCCGACTCATCCTCACCCTAATACGTAGCATTATTCTAAGGAGTTTACTCTTTTTTAATAAGCAAAAAAAACCACATTTAATTGTATTCAACAAAGTAAAACAATATAGAACTTTTGTGCACTTGATCGTGCTAATGAGAAACCTATGCTTGGATCAAGAGGCAGTCATCAGAACAGAGCAAGGAAGCACTGCATCGTTCAAAATTGGGAAGGGCGTACGCCAGGGATGTGCCCTGTCTCCATACCTTTTCAACATTCTCTGCATGCGGAACAGATTATCCGGGAGGCTGGGCTCTATGAGGAGAAATGTGGGGTCAGGATTGGTGGAAGATCTATCAACAATCTGCGTTATGCTGATGACACAGCCCTGCTTCCTGAAACTGAGGAGGACCTTAAGCACTTATTGCAGAGGGTCTAGGACTTCAGCCTCCAATATGGATTGAGGGTTTTAGTTTGCTCGGCTCCATAATCAACAATCTTGGCACCAGCACTCAGGAAATGAAAAGTTATATTAGAGAAAATTATTCTTAGGAATAATGCTGCTATGAGCAGTGATGTACAAGTCTCCGTGACTCAGTTCTAATTGTCTTGGGGGTAGATTCCAAGCAGTTGCAACAGCTAGGTTATATGGAATTTCTATGTTCAGCTTTTTGAGGAAACACCAAACTGTCTTCCAAAGTGGTTATACCATTTCATAATCCCACCAATTGTGTATAAGAGTTCCTATTTTGTCACATCCTCTCCAACTTTTATTACTTGTTGCCCTGTTAAACTTTGCCAATGCTACTGGATTGAGGTGGTATCTCATTGTAGTTTTGATTTGCATTTCTTTTATTACCAATGATTTTGAGCATTTATTCACGTGTCTGTTGGCCATCTGAATAGCTTCCTCTTGAAAAGTCTTTCCATGTCTTTTGTCCATTTTGTAATTATGTTACCAGTCTTTTTCTCGCCATGTAGTATGTATGAACTTTTGATATGAGACCCTTATCTGAAATGGTATTTCCAAATTTTGTTTTGTTTTGTTTAATTCCCTCACCCCCAGGCAAAGGTTTTCTTTTTACTCTGTTGGGAATTTTTTTTTAATGCGCACAGGGATTTAATCTTTAGAAGGTCCCGTTCATTAATTCTATCCTCTTCAAACTGTGCATCTCTAGCTCTATATGTCTCTTTATACCATAAACTAGGCTGCCTAGGCTTGATTTCTGTTGGTTTCTTATGAACTTTATGGTTTCGGGCCTTACTCCCAGGTGTCTGATCCACCTTGATGAAGCCATTTTGATCTAGCATTTTGAAGGAACAGCTCTACTCTGGTTGCATTTTTATAGCTTCCATTCTGAGGGACCCTTCCTCCAATAGCATTCCAGTGTCCTTTCATTGCTCATAAAATTTTCATAGTCCATTTTCTTTTCAGATATAATCACCAGGTCCTTGTGCAACTAGAATGCTTGTTAGAATACGAGGATGGTGATGCTTTGTCAGGTGTTTTTAAGATTTTATTAATAGAATTCAGTCTATGGACAAAAAAGATACTTGGTAAAGTTTAGGGGTTTTGAAAACGACTGAAACGGTGGCTATAATAATAAACTCAAGCTTAGAAATTTTTGAAGGCTCATTCCTGCTGACCACGCACCCAAAGTATGTGAGATGGAGCTTCAAAATCCTTGCCTCCAAAAAGAAATTGGTTTCACCCTCTCCAAGCCAGACTTGTTTGTTCTCTTGGTGGTCCATGTCATGTACAATATTTTTCCTCTAGAGCCACAACTGAAAGGCATCAATTCTTCTGTCATCCTTAGTAATTGTCCAGCTCTCTGATATATAGCAAATAATTGTGAAAAACATGGTCTGCATTAGGTAGGACTTAGTCTCTAGACTGATCATGTCACTCGTTAGAACTTTGGCGGGGTCAGTGACAACACCACAAATGCTTTTTATAAGAAACATAAAGTGCAAATATATAGATGGACTTCATTTAATAGAATGCACATCAATTAAATTTATTATTTCTGTGGAAAGAATCACCAAAGAAACTCTATCTCAAGTACCAATTGTGGAACAGACTAACAACTACTCTTAAGCTAAAGCTAACTACAATAACCTAGATTTGACCTTGAGTCTATCTAATGTTCATTTAAAAGCTATCTTAGCAACAAGTGTGAGGGCTTGAACACTGGTGAATGATGACCAGATGAGCTATGGGAGGATCTCAAGAACATTATCCATGAAGAATGAAAAAGGTCATTACAAAGACAGAAGAGGAAGAAAAGACCAAGATGGAAGAACCTCTGAACATTGCACTAGAGCTCTGAGAGGACACGACCAAAATGGCAAAAATCAGGAAGTTAAGGTGCTGAACAGATTTCAAGGAGCAGCTTAATAAGACAAACCTAAGTATTATAATGAAATATGTAAAGAGCTGTAGTCAGAAAATCAAAAGTGCCAAACTCACTCGGCATTTCTAAAACTGAAGGAACTGAAGAAAAAAAATTCAATCTTCAAGTTGCAATTCTTAAGGATGATATATTAAGGCAAAATACTGAATGATGGAAACATTAAAAGAAGATGGAAGGAGTATACAGAAGTCACTCTACCAAAAATAATTGGCTAACACAGAGGAATATCATGAAACAACGTATGATCAAGAGGCAATGATTATGAAGGGAGAAATTCAAGCTGATCTGAAGGAATTGACAAAAAGCAAGGCACCACCAATTGATGGAACACTAACTGATACATTTCAACAAACAGATGCTGCCCTGATTGTGCTTAACATATTGTGCCAAGAAAATCTAGAAGATAAGTACTTGGCTAACTGACTAGAAGATATTCATATTTATTCCCATTAAAAACAAACAAAACAAACCACCACCACCACCACCAATCAAAAAAAAAAAAAAAAAACAAGCCCAAACCTGATCCAACAGAGTATGGAAATTATTGACCAAGGTAACTAATATCATATGCAAGGAAAACCCTGTTGAATATTACCCAAAAACAACTGGAACTGTACATCGACAAATAATTACCATAAACACAGCCTAGTTGAGAAGAAGCCTTGGCACTGAAGCATCATTGCCAATGTTAGATGGCTCATGGCTGAAAGCAAAGAGTAGCAGAGGAGTTTCTATTCGTATTTAATTGACTATGCAATGGCTTTTCAATGTGTGAATCACAAAAATTATGGCTAACCTTAAGAAGAATGAGAATCCCTAAACACTTGACTGTGCTCATGTGAAACCTATACTTAAGCCAAGAGCAATCTCCAGAACAAAGCAAGGTAACAATGTAGGATTCAAAATCAGGAAAGGAGTTCACTAGGGAAGCATCCTGTCTCAAAACCTTTTCGATCTATATTCTGAATAGATCATTCGTGAGGCTGGATTTTATGATGAAGAACATGGCAGCAGGATTGGAGGAAGATACATTGCTGTAAGTATTATGCAGATGACACACCCATGCTTGTCGAAACTGAGGAGGACCTGAGGCCTTAGCTACAGGAGCTCTATGATGATAATCTTCAATATAGACTGAAGCTTAACATCAAGAAACAGTGTATCTCACGACTGCAGCAATTGACAGTTCTCTGATATATGGACAGAGACTGATATTGTTAACAATTTTAGTTTGCTTGGCTCGATAATCAACAATCTTGGCACGAGCACGCAGGAAATAAAAATAATTACATTAGAAAAAACTGTTCTTAGGTATCTCCCCAAATGCTGAAGACAAGCCTAGTAAAAGAAAATTTAGCAATCTAGATTTTGGGATAACACTTTAGACAGCACATGTGTAGAGTCTGATTCTCCCTTATGCATTATACTTCAAAAGCAGCTGTGGCCAAGGGTCAAATTGTTTGAATCTTTGTGATGGACGTTACTTTTCCCCTTCAAAACTCTGCTGATATACAAAGTATAATAACAGCCAACAGCCAGTTGAAAGTAAAAGATAATAATAAATGGGATAAACAATTTACAAACTATCTGATCAATTTTTGTTTGTATGGATAAAATTCTTTTTCCTTTGATGCAAATTTAGCTCATTCAATTCCACTGAATTACATTATTACATTGTTAGTCTTTCTTCACTTTGTAAAACTAACACAATACTCATGAGAATCCAAGGATCTTCTTTAAGAGGGATTATCACTTTCAACAGGAATGATTTATTTTAGTAAATTATTCTGATTGGTTAAAGAAATTGTAGAAATGCATTTAAAATAGCTTCTTTAAATTATATTATTTGTATTAGTGTATTCCTTCCAGTCTGAAGTGACCCATAGCTGAACTTCCACCAGGTTTTTAGAGTCAGTTAGTCACAAGAGAGAGATTGATTGCCCATCTTTGTCCTGTGTTTTTGCTGGTGGGTTTGAGCCACATGCCTTCAGTATTGCAGCACAGCTTCTTAGCTTCTTACCAGTAGGTGTTGTTGTTGTTATGTGCCATTGAGTCTCTTGGGACTCATGGCGACCTTATGTACAAGAGCCCTAAAAGTCATTTAATCTTGTGCCAACCTCGCAGTCACAAATACAATTATTCCCACCACTCCAATCACAGAATCGATCCATCTCATCGAAGGTCTTCCTCTCCTGGGCCATCCCTCCACTGTTCCAAACATGATGTTCCTCTCCAAGGAACAGTCCCTCCTTGCAACATGCCCAAATCATGTCACACGAAGCTTCAGAATCCTTGACTCCAAGAATCATTCTGTTTTCACCCTCTCCAGGACAAACTTGTTTGTTCTCCTAGCAGTCCATGGTGTATTCAACACTCTTCTCCAGCACGACAGCACATAATTACAAAGACTATAGCCTGGGTCTGGCACACCTTAGGCACCTGATGTTGCTCTTCAGTACTCTTGAGAGGTCTCTCGCAGGTGGCTTTCCCAATGCAATTTGTCTCCTAAATTCTTGGCTGCTGTTCCGGAGCATGTTGACTGTAGAACCAAGTAAACTAAAACTGTTAACTATCTCAACCTCTTCACCATCCATCATGATGTTGCCAATGTCAATGGTGAGAAAATTTGTTTTCTTGATGTTGATCTTCAATCCATATTGAAGACTGTAGTTCTTGACCTTCTGCAGCAAGCACTTCAGGTCCTCCTCAGTTTCAACTAGCAGGGTTGTGTCATCAGCATAATGCAGGCTGTTGATGATTCTTCCACCAATCCTGATGCCACATTCCTCCTTGTACAGTCAAGCATCTCGGATGATAGGTTCTGCATACAGACTGAAAAGGTATGCAGACAAAATACATCCCTGATTGACCTCCTTCTTGATGTTGAACCATCCAATGTCTCCCTGCTCTGTTCTGAAAACGTTGGTCCAAGTATAGGTTTCACATTAGCACAACCAAATGTTCTGGGATTCCCATTCTTCTCAGAGTCAGCCACAGCTTGTTGTGATCCACGCAGTCAAAAGCCTTTGCATAGGCAATGAAGCACAGATAGACATTCTTCTGGTGTTCTTTGCTTTCTGCAAAGATCCATCTAACATTAGTTATAATATCCCTAATACCACGACCTCTTCTAAATCCACCCTGCATATATGGTAGGAGTGTGTGTGTGTGTGTGTGTATACTCAACACACTTTAAACATTATAAAAATACTCTTCTATACTACTAATGGTGATGGAGGCAGAAGTTCAAGCTGCTCTGAAGGAAATAGCAAAAAATAAGGCCCCCGGAATAGATGGTATACCAATTGACATATTTCAGCTAACAGATGCTGCCGTAGATGTGCTCACCAAGTTGTGCCAAGAAATCTGGAGAAAAACAACTTG
>NW_006399869.1:5644800-5699558 GCF_000299155.1 Elephantulus edwardii | reverse complement strand
CAGTGAGATTGGCACAGGATAGAGCAGGGTTTAGGGCTGTTGTACATAGGGTCGCTATGAGTCGCAAGCGACTCGACGGCACACAACAACAACAACAACAATACTACTAATGATACAGTGGGCATGAGAGAGCACTAGTGGCCTTGTGGTAAGACATTACAGTGCAATGTCAAAAGCTCAGGGTTTGAATACACTCACTAACTACTCTATAGGAGAAGGATTGGAAATTTCCTCCTCTGCAGTTTTCAGCCTCTAAAAGTCTGCTGGAAGGTCAACTACAGGTCAGTTCTAATTAAACAGGACATAGGAATAACAACAATGGGGATATATTATACTTTTGCTTAATTTGTAAATAAGTATAATGCCAGTAAAATGATCAGAAAATAAATAGTTATTTTATTTATTAATAATATTGTTGTTGTGTTGTTATGTGAAATTTCTCCATCAGAAAAGACAAATACTGCATAGTGCTACTGTTGTAAAATGGGACTGCTACTGGTGTTGGGGAGAACCGGAAAAAAAAGGGGGAATAAATAATGTATACTGCATTGAAACAGATGAGGGAGAGAACTGCTTAAGTGGGATATAGGATTAGGTATTATTTTCATGACAAGATTAAAAAATGCATAGTAAAATGGATAGTGGACTTGGGGGGATTGTATAACAATGAACACATGGGGAAAAATTAAGGGGAAAGAATATGCTTTAAAATATATATGTTGCATTAAAAATCATGAATAAATAAAAAGACATAAAGAGGAAAAGTTGTCAAAAGTCTGAAAGTCTTTGGCATTTTTTTTACTTCTCATTTATTCTTCAAGAATATGGTGAATTTATGAGGGTATTATTGTAATTTAAGCTCTCTTCAAATCTTTAAATGAGATGAAATAAATTAGTGAATAAAGTGGGTGTCATCAATTCTCTACTACATACAAAATATTCTACATACAAAATTATAATAACCTTAAATTTTTATTAGTGTTTTTCACATTTAATATTTTTTAAAAACATGTATTTTTTTTCACAGAAGTGTCCAGCCTTTGTCTTTAATAAGACATTCTCTTATTTTTCTATCACTCATGGCATATAGGCATTCTTTTTTCCCTGAAAATACAAGTTTTCTATTTTAGTATATTTTATTATGGGGCATACAGGAAAAACAAAACAGGAAATCATGGCAGGAAATGTAAAACTGTGCCCAGGGATAGATAAATGTTTATATTAGATGTAAATAGTGAATATTAACTATATAGAAGATAGGGTTTGGACAAAATATAAAAGGTCTGAATTTGTAGTTACTTTTTACTCTCATGTAATAACAGATTTGTGTTTCATTTTATTTTAAGCAGAAGCATTTAAATGAACACTTTTTTCTTCTTATTTGAGTAACAAAAAGAAAATATAAAAACAGGAGAATCAGAGTCTGTTTTGAAACATACAACAAAAGAAATAGAGAACACTAAGAGACTGAATGAGCTATGAGAGGCCTGCTGGCAGCAGAATTGGCAGAGTGGATATAAAACGGGATAAGATAGAAGATACCTCAGAAATTCAGCTTTCATGAGAGGGAGAGGGTACTTATGTTTCCTGGTTCCTAGTTTCCATGAAAAGCAATTTATTTAAACTTCTTGTACTTTGCCTGTTTTTCTCTTGAGAAATAGAAGGGTTTTATGTTATTCATAAATTTACGAAGAATAATACTACAGACTTTCCATAAATCTACCTATTATTCCCTTGAATTGTCTACCTGTCAGCAGGGAGTGTACTCTAGTTATTGCAATGATGTGGGAAGTCTGGGTGCACTGAATGGCTTTGTTACCGCTAGGCACCCTGAGTTGGCTCTTAGAGTGAGCATCTAAATTCTGGTGTCTAAAGTTTTAAAACCCCTGGTGCAATAAACCTGAAGCAGTGTCCCGCAACCTCGATTTTTTTTATGAAAGAAAAGGCATAATTTCGACCTCTACTTCTATTAATCTGTTTCTGTTGTTTACTTATGTGTTATAAATAGTTATTTTATTGATATTATTATAACCCAACAGGAAAATGAGTGCTAATTAATTTGGGGTGATTTGAAGACTTTGAGAATAGTATCAATTTTCATTTTCCTAATGGGTTACCTTAATCTTGCCTGAACAAATAATTTCATGGGTATCTTTCATAAGGCAGAATCTTCCAAATTAATCCTAAGAAATCATTTAGAACAATAACCGGTTGCCATTAAGTTGAGTCTAATTCATTGTACTTTTGTGTGAACCAGAGTAAAACTGTTTTCCACGAAGTTTTCAATGCTTGACTTTAGGTTGTAGATCACCGCACTTTTCTTCCCCTGGCACCTCTGGGTGGATTCAAACCTTTAACATTCATCTTGATTATCAGTCAAGTGTGTTGTTAATCATTTACATTACAAAGGGAATCTAATGGTAAGTATCATACTACATTTCCGATTTATTCTGACACTAATGTGTATTAGCTACCAACTCTAGGTGTACTGTAATATTGAGAAGTCTTCAAATCCCATCACAATTTTAACTCCTAGTGTGGTCATTATTAAATCATAAATCTTTTGAAGTTCAATTTTCCCATCTGCTTGGTGAGGATTTTGTGTTCTACCTATTGAGCTGTAAGAATACAGTGCCTTGCTTGCTGAAATTGAAGATGATCAGAAGTATTTGATCAAAGACTGTAGTCTTCAATATGGACTGAAGCGCAACATCAGTAAAACAAAGATTCTCACCACTGGTCCAATTGGCACAACCATTATAGCTGGAGAAGAGATGAGTTTGTTAATAATTACAGCTTGCTCAGCTCTACAATCAACACTCTTACTGCAGTCAGGAAATAAAAAAAAATTAATTGCATTGGGAAAATCTGCTGTCACAGACTTCGCCAGAGTACTGAAAAGTAACGATGTCAGTCTAGAGACTAAGGTGCATCTGATCCAGGCCATGGTCTTTGCATTTACTTCCTAAGCATCAGAAAGCTGGACAATGACTAAAGATAACAGAAAAAGCAATGTCTTCAAGTTATGGTGCTCGGGACTTCCAAGAAAACAATTAGGTCTGTTTTGGAGAGGGTGAAACCAAATTTCTCTTAAAGGCTAGAAGAGGACAGATAGTGCAGGAGAGGGAGACCCTAGATGAGATGGATTGACACTGTAACTGGTGCAAAGGAGGTTGGTGTGTCTGAATTAGTGAGACTGGTTCAGGACAGGGCAGGGTTCAGAGCTGCTGTATACAGGGTTACTATGGGTCACAGGTGACTCAACAGCACATAACAATAACAACAATGACTAAATGAGATAATATAAACACAACCCTCAAAGGAAGTGCTGGTGGCCTTAATGGCAAGAAGCTGTACTGCAATCCCAGAGTTATATGGCATGAATCCACCAGATTCTCTGCTAGAGGAGGGGTAATCTCCTCCTATACCAGTCAGATCCAGTTTGACAGTACACACACACACACACACACACACACACACACACAAAGAAATTTAAGTACATCCCTCAACGCACATCAGGGAATATAATAAGTTATATGGTTTCGAATGTATGGAAACATTCATTATTTAAAGTAGTAGAAAATGGTGATTATTGCTAAAATTATAAGTGCAATTATTTAAAAATAATACAGATAATGAAAAGTGAAGCTTGGAAGGAGGAATGGCATCCACTTCCATAATAGCTTGCCTCCGGAAACCCTATGAACCTGGAGAGAGGATGAAAGGCACCTAAGTGTCGAGACCTCTCCTTCATAGGGTCGCTTTGAGTCACCTGCGACTCGACGGCACTTAATAAAATAAGAACAATGAAAAGTGAAGGAAAAATTATTTTCATAAAGTTTATAGTTTTAATAAAATATTTCAGAATCTAGCAATAAGACATGACACAAAGAAGTGACACAAAGGGAGAAATGACAGTAGGTGCACTTTATTGCATAGAGATGTGAACTAATAAAAACAAAATCTTAGATTTACAGAAGTAAACCTAAGAAAATAGCATAACTAGAGAAGAGAGAGGAACTTGTCTCTCTGATAGTGACAATTTAGAAGTCACATTAGACATATAAGCCAAGAAAAGGATGCACAGACTTAGGAAAGAACCAAAGAATGATGATGGTGTGTTGATGGAAAAGTTTCAAAGAGTTTCAACAGCAAAATGTCATCAAGATGTTTAAATTCTTAGGTAAAGACAATCATGGGAAGCAATGCAGGGAGTGAGTTATATAACCATCATCAAGCCTAAAATCAAGTGTTCCTCAAACTACTGTTATGCAACTTATAAACCTGATTAAAAAGTATATAATAGATAAAATTATTTTAACCAAATCAGAGGTTGTATAAACAACACTAAGAATTATAGCTAAAGGTAAATAAAAAGACCAAATTAAAGTTGCATTTGTAAGCATATGTAAATTTTTCCCACTTATGAGTCATATTGTGACCTTGTTAAGTATTTTTGAAAGCATATTTTATAATATTTCAGGATGTTTGAAGTCATAAGATGTATGTATTATGATAGTGCCTTGTTTTTATAATGTTTCAATGTCCAGGTTTGTGATTTTTTTTTTACAAGATATTGTGTCTCTTTTAAAATGTGTGTCTGTACTCTGCTCAGGTTTCTATGCATGAGGGGAACTTTACGTAATTTGAACTAAGATATTACAAATTCTCTTCAGGTTGCTATATTGAAGTGATATTTACCATTATCAAAATGGCAATAAACAGACTCTTCAAATACCCTTGGTGGTGTTTTACATCTAAAAGACTTTAAATGTTTACACAAGCATTCTTTTATTAGTTAATGAACTTGTATTTATAAAGGTTGTATGCTTCTTTATATTCTTTATATTTATTCCAAAAAGTGAGATAGATATATATATTCGCCATCACACAGAATTCATAGTATTAGTGCAGACTCCTGACTGACATGTAAGTGTTGGTCTGCCAAATAAAAAGTGGCTATTTAAACCCACCCACACTGCTGCAGTAGAAAAATGCATTACTCTCCTTCCTTAAAGCCCTGGAATCCTGCTATGGATCTGGATGGACTTAAAAGCAGTAGATTATCCTTTTGAGGAAGGCCTTTGTCTCCTAAAGGATAAAGTTTGTTGCTAGTAATTCTAGTAAATGTTGTTTTTATGTCCCATGTAGTACATCATGTACAACAGCTCTAAACTTGTCTCTATCTTGTGCCAACCTTTTTGTCTATGAAACACCTTCCCCCATTATCCCAGTAACTGATTCAATACATCTAATTAGGGTCTTCCTCTCTTGAGCTGTCCTTCCACACTTCCAAGCATGATGTCCCTCTCCAAGGACTGGTCACTCCTTGCAATATACTCAAATTATGTCAGATAGAGCTTCAGAATTCTTGTCTCCAATGAGAAGCTTGGTTTTTCCCTCTCTAGAAAGAACATGTTTGTTCTCTTATTGGTCCAATACTATTTTTCAGCACCACAGATAAAGGCATCAATTCTCTTTCTATTATCCCTAATCAATCCAGCTTTCTGATGCATGGCAAGAAACTGTGATGACTATGGCCTGGATCAGGTGTACCTTAGTCTTTAAACTGACATAATTGTTCTTCAGTATTCTGGAGAGGTCCCTGACAGCAGACTTCCTCAATGCAATTAGTCTTTTGATTTCCTGACTGCTGGTATCAAGAGTGCTGTGTCTTCAAGCAAGCTGAAGCTGTCAACAATCTCAGTCTCGCCATCATCTATCACAGTGGTGCCAAATACATGTATGCAATTGTTGGACTGTTTATCAAAACATTGGAAATTATAACTACACTTGCTTCAAAATAGAAAAATGGGCAATTTCTTCCCTTAAAAATTACAACCTCAAAAACCCTATAAAGAAACTCAAGTCAATGGCCCCTTTTTAATATTTATTTTTTCTATATATTCACATAACTTCCATTTGTTATGTGGCTCTATGTCTATTTTTCCCTTTGCATATATATCCGCTCATAATAAAATAGGCTGGAAACTATCCTGCTCTCTATAACCTAATTAGTGTAACAAAAGACCTTTGTCAAATAAAATCACATTCACAGGTATATGGGTCAGGATGATATGGGGAGTGAAGATATATACTATTATTGCATTAAGGAAAGTGGGATTTGGAAATTCAAGAGCACCTAGGGAATATCCTTTATACAGTTAAGAATTTGCTTTGATAATTACCTTGGAGATTTCAACCAGGTAAAATAATATTTAATGAAAAATAAATAGACATCCAAGTAACTACCTCTAATTTATATTTAAATTTTAGAAATGAATACATAAACTACTAATAATTTCTCTGATTTTGGCATTTAAAAACAGTTTCATTTTGTTCCAGGTTCGGAAGTGTCCCAAGTGTATTTCTTGCCAATTTTACTCTTTCTTTTCCTACAGTCAGCATTATCCTATGGGTCTAGGTAACTTAGCAAAATGAAAATAAGATAAAAATTTGCATAAGTATTGGCATTCTACAAATTACAGGAGAAGAGTTAGGTCACTGTATTTTATTTTCTTTTAACTCTTTCTATTTTATTTTTATAAAAATAAACTATTTTAATACAAGATCATCTTGAGCCTACTGACTCCATTATGACCACAAATTTTTTTAAGTGCAATATGACACACTGTGATAATTCATACGTAAGGCCAGAGAACAATTTTTCTTTCTATTTGAGTTACTTTGTCTCTTATTGAATTGAATGATTCCTTAAATGTTAATTTGCATCAGCTCTCAAAGAGTCAAAGATTACTATCTATTAACTATGTCAGCAGGTATTCAGGGGATTTCATAGAATGACTTCAAACTAATATTTGATGTTAGATCTTAAATAAGCCAGACTTTTATTTTTCTTATCATTTAAAAGTACTGTATAGCAGTACAATAACCTCATAAGTGATCAAAAGATCATCTCAATACTTATTATATTTTATTAAACAGTATCAAATCCTATATAAGACATTCATTTCCAGTTTCTTTTTGTCCCCAGGCTTGGGTCAAAACTTTCAGACACTGTGAACACCTGTATTTTTTTTTTCCTTCCAATAAAACCTAAGCCAGAAGTAATGGACCTTAAGCTGATTGCCAGTCTTATCTTAAATTGTTCCTCTCTAATTCAGGATTTTCTCAAATCACTACTGACCTACTACTTGAAAAACCACAAATCCTCAACTAATTCCTGACACAGAGGATTATTTAGAAACTTCATCTGCTGTGTCAAAGAAAAATTGAAAACATCATGCTGCATGTGGTTTCTCTCTTAAACTAAGAAATTTTCTTATGTGTTTGCATTTCACATATAATCATCCCATAGGTGACATTTAGAAATCCAGAGTTATTACTTATGATATTTTATGTTAATCTAGAATTGTTTCATTGTTATGGGCTGTTGTGATTTATAGCGACCCTACGCACAATAGCCCTAGACTTTGCTCTATCCTGACCCAATCTTATTGTCTCACCACCAACCCCCTTTACCCTAGTCACTGAGTCAATTCATTTTATCCAGGGTCTTCCTTCCTCTCCTGTGCTGTCCCTCCACCCTCCCAAGCATGATGTCCCTCCTCAAGGACTGGTCCCTCCTTGCAACATGCCCAAAGTATCTCAGATGGAGCTTCAGAATAGTTTTATTAAAATTTCATTGATGATTGAGAATAAGACAGCTAAAATACATGATTGAGAATAAGACAGCTAAAATACCTCAGGTTTAAGTAAGGAATTAAAAACTAAAAATCCCTTTAAAAATTAACAAATTTTAGCACTAGTTTTGTCTTAATTTTGTCTTCTACATTGTACTTCCATATATAGTGGGAAGACAATGTCATAAACTCGTTATGTCTTCAGATGAGAAAAGAGACCCAGGCTCCTTAAGTCTTACAGCAGGAGTAGAATGTGGCATTGCTTGAAAAATTCTCTGGTCATCCATATATAACACTTATTACTAAATCATTTCTTGGAATGCATGACGAAGTTGATTTATTTTGTCTGTAAAGAGCACTCCCTCCTTCAACATGTCTATGCATTATTCAATTTGGTCTAATAAAGTGTGATTGATTTCCAGTGATATTATTGTTAAGAAGTTTCATCTCATCTAATTGTGTGTAAAGTCTATTAAAGAAATGTTCTGTATACTAGCAGAGCACATCATATTGAGATATATTATTTCTTTTTTAAGTATCAAAATTATGGCTTAAAAACAAGTGATAAAAATGAATTTTAAATCCCCATAAGTGTACACACCTGGAGTATCTTAATCTGTAGTCCATTAGATCTGTAACCCCCTATTGAGATTATCAGCAAGCATTTATTGTCTTCTCAACAGAGTCAACTACATTTATTTGATGACAATAACAAAATACTCTCTGGAAGGCTAACTTATCAATTATTTATTCAGTTGTTATACAGATGTGCAAATTATGTTATGCATCCATTTTGCATTTCATTGGCAATTACTTCTGTCATTATGATTAGTCAATTATTATTATTTATCTCATGAGATTGTTTGCTAAGTAACTTAAAATAAGAATAGAAATTCATATATCTCTCTTGATACTTATTATCATATGGTGGAGATGTAAAACCAGAATATGCATAATGAAAATATTATAATCTGATAAACTCTAGATTTAATAATCATTAATTTTGCCACCATTTTACTTAAGGTATATATTTCAGGGACCTATTGGAGAGGGTGAAACCGAGTCTCTTCTTGGAGTCTAGGATTTTGAAGCTACATCTCACAAACTTTGGGCACATGGACAAGAGAGATTGGTCCTTGGAGAAGGACATTATGTTTGGAAGAGTGGAGGGGTAGCACAGAGGGGGAAGACTTCAAATGATATGGATTGATAGAGTGACTGGGGCAATGGGTGTTGGTGTGTCGAAATTAATGAGACCGGCAGGACAGGGAAGGCTTCTTAACTGCCTTATATAATAGAGTAGCTATGGGTCACAGGAGACTCAGCACATAACAACAACAACAACTATGTATCTATCTCTCTATATACCCTGTTAAGTTATAAATACGTACCCTATTAAATTATATCTTTATAGATATTCAAGAACCAGTTACCTATATTATTTATATTGGAACATGGGTAATTTTAGTAGTAAAGTGGAGACTAGATTTTAATTCAATCAAAATGAGGAAAAATATCAGCAAATCTCCTTTAATAACTGGAATGTAGAATGCATGAAAGATGAATATATACAAAAGAAAGGTTTTAAAAGTGAATTGGAATGCTCACATACCAACATTCTAGACATTAGTGAGACAATATAAATTATTACTGGACACTTTGAATAAGGCAATCACATGATTTGCTATACCAGGAAAGAAAAGCAGAAAAAGAGTGGTGCTGCATACATAGTCAAAAAAAAAATCTTCAAGTTCTATCCTGACGTACGATGTTGCAAGTGATAGCATGCTATCCACACACGGAAAGGAAACCTGTCAATATGAATATTATATTTAAATAAATAAATAAAAGCAATAGAAATAAGCAATCAAGAGCATTAATGATATTTGGTGACCACAATGCAAAAGATGGGGTGCGGGGGAAATGAAGTAATAGTAGTTAGAAAACCTTGATGACAAAAAGGAGATATGAAACAGAATAAACAAATTTCCTATGTTCCATAATTTATTTATTGCAAATATTTCTTTCAATAAAAAACAAATGACAACTTTACAGATGGCTGTCACCTTGTGGATGTCATGGGAAACAAATTGGCTTCATCAGTGGAAAGAATAGTTTGAGAATGTCAATATTAGCAGTCAAAACCAGGCCAGGTGGTAACTGAGGGACAGACCATCAATTACTCATGTGTAACTTCAAATTGAGGTTCAAGAAAATTAAAACAAGGCCATGAAAACAAAAATATGGCCTTGAGTCTATCATATTTGAATTTAAAAACCATCTTAACAAATAGCTTTCAAGCATCCAACTTCAGTAATTAAAAACCAGATAAGCTTTGGAATGGTATCAAAGCCATCACCATGAAGAGACCAAAAGATCATTAAAAAGGAAAAGGAAGAAGCAGAGGGGAAGGAAAAATGGATGTCAGAAGACACCTTAAAATTGCACTTAAAAAAATCGCACTTGAACATCAAGAAACAAAAATAAAGGGAAGAGATATTGAAGTAAGGAACTAGAAAAAAAGGTTTGAAAGGGCAGCACTAGAAGATAAAATATTATACAAGAATGTGCAGAGAGCTTGAATTGGAAAATTAAAAAGGAACTCACTCAGCATTTCTCAACCTAAAAGAACTTAAAAACAAATTCAGGCCTCAATTTGTAATACTGAGAGACACAAAGGGCAAATTCAGAGGACAGCTACTTGGATGATTTTCAAAATTATTCCTTCTTCCAAGAGAGGCACCTAACAGAATGTGGAACTTACAGAATAATGTTGTTTTTGGTGTTATGTGCCGTCGAGTCGCTCGCGACTCATAGCGACCCTGTGTACAGTAGCCCTAAACTCCACTCTGTCCTGTGCCAATCGCACTGTCTCTGACACTCCCATCCCAATTATCCCAGTCACTGAATCAATCCACCTCATAGAGGGCCTTCCGCTCCTGCGCTGTCCCTCCACCCTCCCAAGCATGATGTCCCTCTCTAAGGACCTGTCTCTCCTCACAACATGTCCAAAAGTATGTTAGAAGGAGCCTCAGAATCCTTGTCTCTAAGGAGCCACCTGCTTTAACCCTTTCCAGGACAAATCTGTTTGTTTTCCTAGCAGTCCATGATATTCTCAATACTCTCCTCCAGCACCACATCTCAAAGGCATCAATTCTCCTTCTATCCTCCTTGGCCATTGTCCAACTCTCTGATGCATAACCAGTGATTGCGAAGACCATGGCCTGTATCAGACGCAGCTTAGTCTCCAGAGAGACACCATTGCTCTTCAGTACTTTGGAGAGGTCCCTAACAGCAGACTTTCCCATGGCAATACGCCTTTTAATTTCGTGGCTACTGGTGCCAAGACTGTTGACTATGGAGCCAAGCAAACTAAAGCTGTGTACAATCTCAATCTCTTCACCATCCATCCTGATGCTGCCGATTGGTTCAGTGGTGAGAATCTTTGTCTTCTTGACATTGAGCCTCAATCCATATTGTAGGCTGCAGTCCTTGACACTCTGCAGCAGGCGCTTCAGGTCCTCCTCAGTTTCAGCAAGCAGGGTTGTGTCATCCCCATAACGCAGATTGTTGATAAATCGTCCACCAATCTTGACCCCACATTTTTCCTCATCGAGCCCAGCCTCCCAGATAATCTGTTCTGCATTTAGGTTGAAAAGGTATGGAGATAGGATGCATCCCTGGCGTACGCCCTTCCCAATTTTGAACCAGGGAGTGTTAATTAATATCAAATGCAAGTATAGAAAACACTACATTGATTGAGAATTGTCAGAAGCTGAATTTAGAAGAGGTCGTGGCACCAGCAATATGATTGCTCAAGGCATATAAATCTTGCCTGAAAGTAGAGAAAACCAGAAGAATGTTTATTTGAGTTTTATAGACTACAGTCATTTGATTATGCGGTTCATAACAAATGATGACTGACTGTGAGAACGGAAATACCAGAAAAATTAATTATGCTGAAGTGTGTAGCTTAATATTAAGTCCTTATACAGATCAAGAAACGCTTGTTCAAACAAAGCCAGAGAACACTTCATGATTTTAAATCAAGAAAGGTATGTGTTAGGGTTGTGCCCTATCTCTGTACAAATTTAATCTGCATGCTGAACAAATCATTAGAGAAGCTGAACTCTGTGACGAAAGATGTGGCATCATGAGTGGAAGAAGACTCAACATTATGCGTATGACCCAACCTTGTTTGCTGGAAGTGAGGAGGACTTGATACACTTGCTGCAGGAGATCACATACTACAACCTTCAATTTGACTTACAAATCAACATTTAGAAAGTACAATTTTCACCAGTAGACAAAATAGGAAACATCATGAAATGGAGAAAAGATTGAAATTATCAACGATTTTCTTTTACTTGGTTCCACAATCAACATCCTTGGAACCAGGAGACAGAAGATTAGGAGACATATCAGATTGGTCAAGCCTGTACCAAGAGACTTTTCCAAATTATTGACGACCAATGACACCAGTTTGAACACTAGGTTGCACCTGTCATACCATAGAATTTCTATCAGTTGCTAACCATCTGAGAACTGAACAATTAAAAAAGATAACAGAAGAATTGATTCCTTTGAGCTATGGTGTAGAAGAATTGTACTGAGTACCCCATCAACTGCTAAAAGAAAGAGCGACCATATCTTGGAGAAAGTGCAATCAGAATGTTCCTTTGAGGCAAAGATGACATAGTTTTGTTTCGTATATTTTGAGAGTGTTGTTAGAAGGTCATCCTGCTTGGAAAGGAGGAGCGTTAGCAAAAGAGCAAGATCCTCAGCCAGAAAGATTGACCTACTGACTGTAGCAACGTGGTCAAGTATATCAGAAATTATGAGGATGGCACAGAATATGAAACAGTTTAGATCTATTATTCACAAGGTCCACTATGAGCCATACTTGACGTAACTTAACTATAACCTCATCTATCAACTAAAGTGTAATTATATGAAAGTTATGATTTATATCACATTAGATTGAAAACAAGTGCCTGTAAATGAAGAACAACATTAAACTCCCTGAGGACCAAGACAGGAGATTGATAATTGCTAAAAGAGCAGGTGGCTTCCAAAATTATTAGTCTCCTATCAGGTTTGAATACATCATTACATTTTCTCCAGAGTTAGTCACATGTATTAGAAATATAGTTTATGTGTTATTAAATAAAAGGTTGTTAGGTTAAATCCAGTCAGAGGCCCATCAGAGAATAAATCGGCTATCTACTCCTATAAACATCATATCTTAGAAAATTCTAAGGGACAGCTCTACCTTGTCACATGACTTTATGATGAATGAAAAATGATTGTATAATACCTTAAAATAAGGGAGTCTAATTTATTTTCTAATCTCTTGTATCTTATTCTGTGATACTCTTGAATATTTTAAAAGATTTTTTCTATTGTACAATTTGTTTTTATTATCTTTAAAGATATGTTTGTGTTTCATATATTAATGAACTACTTTCAATTTCTGATTGATTAAATATCTTCTAGGAGTAGCTCTAGTTACATATTCCATAGGGAGTAGTACTGCAAATCCAAAGGACATACTTCTCTGACACTTGGACTGGACAATCTTCTCCAGAGATATTTGTAGTCAGAAACTCAAGGCACAGACAGCTAGGAGTTGGTTTCAACTAAACAACAATCGATGTCAAGGAGTTCTTATGTGACAATGAATGAATGGAAATCCAAATTCTCTGTTAATGTTCATTAAAATGAATAATTAAAAAAAGAAGCCCCTGTGTGGAATTCCACACATTCAACAGTAATCTTGTGTTGTTTCTTGTTGTTGTTAGATGCCATCAAGTAGAATAGATCTCAAAACAACTCTGAAGAACAGATTGGAACCTTTCCCTATCTTGGGTCATCCTTACAATAGCTATCATACTCCATCCTATTATTACAGTCACTCTGCCGATCCATCTTCTTGAGGATTACTTTCTCTTTTATGGACTTTTTACCTTTTCAATAACATTCATGTACTTAAAGACTCCAAACAACATGCCCAAAGTATGTGACGAAATTTTACCTTTAGTGCCTGGAATGAACACCCTGGTTGCACTTCCTCCAAGACAGATTTGTTTGTTCTTCCCATAAGCTAGCCAGGATATATTCAGCTTGGATTTTTCTTCTGCTTTGCTTTTTCACTGTTAATTTTCAGATGTGTACAAAAAAATTGAAAATAGTACCACTTAGATCAGGCCCACCTTAGTCTTTAAACTGATATGCTTGTTATTAGCACTTTAAAGTCTCTGAGAGACGATTTGCCCAATGCAACACACCTTTTGATTTCTTGACTGTAGCTAATATCAATATTGATTATAGATCCAAGCAAAAGAAAATCATTGAAAACTTCTATCTTTTCTCCATCTAACCTATTGTTGCCTATTGGTTAGAATTTTTGTTTTCTTTTTAGAAAAATTTATTTCTATTATATATTGTTTTTAAAAAATGTGATGTTAACAAAGGTTTACAGACTGGCTAGATTTTGGTTCATTCCTAGTTGCACATTTTCCTCCCTTCACCCTTCCCCAGTCCACTTTGCAATGTACCTTTTGTTCCAGTTTTTTGGTCATACATATGATACACACCTTAAAGACATCTTTTATTCCCCTCATGTTTTTTGATGTTGAGATAAAAGTCACACTTAAGGCTGTTGTGTTTGATCTTCTTCAATAAATGCTTCAAGTTTTCTTCAATTCTGCAAGCAAGGTTGTGCCAGTAGAATACAGAGTATTGAAGTTTCCAGTCCTGATGCCATACTTTTCTTCACAAAGTTCAGCTTCTTGCATAACTTGCTCAATATACAGACTGAAATGCTATGGTGGAAGCATAAAACCATATTGCACACATTTTGTCATTTTAAAACAGGCAGTGTTCCTTTCTTTTGTTCAGACACCTGCTTTTTGTTCTGTATATAGGTTTCCCATGAGCATGATTGTGCTGCAGGTTACCACTATTCCTAATGTTATCCATAATTTGTCAACACAGTTAAATAACCTTATATAGCTAATAAAGCTAAAACAGTATTCATATTTTACAACACATAGCATTAATAATGCTGTTATCCCATATCATTACGCTATGACTCTTAGTGACCCGAAAAACAAAAGATCTGGACTTTGCCCTATCTTGTACCATTCTCACCATCTCTGATATGCTCAAGTTCAATGTTATAACAACTGTGACAAACCACCTTGTGGACGTCTTCTTCCTTTTTTCTTATTTTATACCCTTCAGAGCATAACATCTTCTGCTAATAACATTTGGCCCATCCAAATGTTTCACCATCCTCTCCTCTAAAGAACAAATTTGTTGCACTTCCTTCAAGACAGACATGTTTATTCTGTAGGTAATCCATGGGATATTCATCACTCTTCATCAACACCACAATTCAAAGTTGTCGATTTTCCTTCTATCTTCCTTTCCAATGTTCAAGTTTTACATGTATAAGAAGTAAATGAAAAGATCATGGCTTAGATTAGGCACATCTTAGTCTTTAAACTGACAATCTTTACTCTTTGGCATTTTGGCGAGGTTCTTGGCCACAAGTTTTACCAATGCTACACATCTTTTCGTTTTTAAGAGCTGTCAATATTGATATTGACAGTAGATAGAGATAAAAAGAAATAATGGGCAGCTTCAATGTGTTCTCCATCTGCCATGGTGTTCACTATTGGTCCAGTTGTGATTTTTTATAGTGATTTTTATGGTGATTTTTTTCAGTATTGAGATGAAGTATATAATAAAGGTTGTAATCTTTGATCTTCTGCAGCAAATATTTTAAGTCTTCCTTTTTATGCAAGCAAGGTATTTAATCTGAATAACCCAGGTTGTTAATGAGTCTTCCTCCTATCCTGGTATCATATTCTTCTCAATTTGCTCATCACACAGATTGACTATCAAATTTGTACAAAAGATACCATAATGTAAACCATTAATAATGCACATAATGTTAGTAGCATTTTCTAAAAAATGAGTAGAAAGATGGAAGGTAGGAATATAAAACAAACACAAGGTAGTTATTTAAGTCCCAACTTGCATTTTGAACAAATGTGATATGAGGTTTCTCAGCATCTCTAGCTATTCCACCAATTTCAAGATATGTTGTGAAGAATAGATAAACAACTGCCAGAGATTGAGGCATGAGACCTGCACTATGTGCTCACTATTTATTGAATTAAGAGAAAACTGAATCGCCATGTGTCTCCTCATCTGTCTTACTTACTTCAAAACTAATTTAAATGAGCAGCAAAATAAAGTGGTGCTCACCTTCTAATGAAAAGAGCCTAAGCCACTTAATTTTAGCAAATCATTCAAACAATCACTTCGCTAAAAAATGTCTATTTAATCAAGTTGGGTTTTATTTGTGATCCATCTCTTAGGCAAAAATTGTTTAATAATTTGAAAATAAAGGATTTAATAAACAAACATTTGAAATAAAATTACACTTTCTGGATATTTAAATAATACTGAATTCATTTAATCTTGGTTTGTTTGGGGTTTCCCCCCCATTTCAGTGAAAAGCCCCTGGAGTGCATTTTAAAGTAAGTACATGGCCTTGGGCATTTATTAACTTTATATCCTATACTACACAATATAGGCAACTATAGATTGACGATAAAAACAATCAGAAAGTATAAAATGACTGTAGAAGTATTTATCCCTATTTCTCTTCAGTTTATTAAGTACTTTTACAGAGTAAGTTACGGCATGCAATGTTCTCTACTAATCAATTATAATTTTACAGGACAATAACAGCAGAAAGATATAGATTCTGTGTTTTGGTATTTTGTAATTTAATGATTATTAAAATTTTACTAAAATTTGGATTTATATTCTCTAACTTGTCTTTGTACAGGGTGGATGATATTATGGGGAAAAGTACAATTTAAGAATAAGAAACTAAAGTTCTCCAAAGAATAATAGTTATTTGTTAAAAGAGCAGAAAACTAATAACCTTAGCTTTGATAACTCAATAACAAGCCAGAATCTAATTTTTCTGATTGAAAGTCGAGCAGATTGAGGAGAAAATTTTAGATAAATTATTCTGATGATCATCTTTATTGTTTATATCAGCTTTAAATATTTGAAAACTTTTGTGATGGAAGGTGAGATTTTAGTGAGGATGACTTAAATCACCACTGAAAAGATAATTCTTAAATGGTAATTAATGACTGAAGGTCAAAGTACAAAAGGCAAATACTATTAAAAAGTTACTAAATATTAGCGTTTGAAAGGGAAAGAAAAATCTACAACAACCCATTTAAAAAACAGATAATATAAATTTAATTTTGCATTTAAATTAACAAGAAATTTAAGTAAAATTTAGGGGCTTGTTGTTGTTGTAGTGAGTCAACTACAACTCATACTGACCCAGAATAACAACTCTGAGAATGGCTTTTCCTAAGCCAATTTCACTGCTTCTGACACACCTATCCTTATTATCCCAGTTACTGTGTCAACTCAATCACATCCAGGATCTTTCTCTCTTGCACTGAACTTCACCCTTCCAAGTATGATATCCTTCTCCAGGGACTGGCTCCTCCTGGGCACATGCCCAAACTATGTGAGACAGAACTTCACAATCCTTGAATTCAAAGAATAAGTTGGTTTCATTCTCTCTAGGACAAACTTGAATATACCAATATTGAATGTTATATTCAATACTCTTCTCCAGCATCACATTTAAAAGGCATTGATTCTTTTTCATTTGTCGTCATTGACCTGCTCTCAGATTCATAGCAAAGTGACTGAAATAACTATGGCTTGGATAAGATGCACCTTAGTCTCCAGACTGATATTATTGTTCCTTAGCACTCTGCAGAGCTCCCTAACAAGTAAGTAAGTTGATAAAGAATAACACAAAACTGACAGCCTGGTGGTTAGAAATTTCATTGCAACTCCAAAGGCTTCCCCCTGCAAGAACTCTTTTTTACTAGCTACTCCATAGGAGAAGAATGGTGTGGAGTTCATTTTTAATATGAGGTTCATAGCTATCGTTTGACATTACAATGTAGATAGGTAAGAATATGTGAATGGATTATGTTCGCCTGTCCAAAACGGGATTGACTAGTCTTACCATTAAATTCAGTTGTCCAGTAGCAGGTGAATGAGCCCTCCTCACCATTGGCAAAGAAACCTCACCACCAAGAATAGAGTGAGAGGGCCTACAAGACCAAAAGCCATGGCAGCCACAACAGAGAAAAAGACCTGATATGAGACATGAACCGGCCCTTAAGTTTGCTACATCATTGGAACTGGAGCTAAGAATCTTTGTCCAAGTTTATTGGACAATTGGGCTGCGTGGACCATAATTTACAGGACTGAGAACTTTGTTAACACTGGCCTAACTAAGGTCATGAGGCTCAAGGGTAAGGTGACTGCATGTACATTTTGGGAGCTGTCTTGACTGTATTCTGCTACATAGCTGGATTATAACCTTTTGACTTCCTTGACATGTTTCTATGTGATCTGTGACTTATATCAGATTTTGGATTGAGAAAAACAGTAAGATTGATATTGAGATGAGTACAAAGAGGTTGGGGAATGTGTGGTACATATATGACCTCATGACAATAGTTTTTGTGTTATTGATGCTGTTGACAGATACAGTTCCCTTTGTGAAGTTGATAAAGGTCAGATATGACTGTCCCAATATGGTCTATGTTATTTTTACAGATTAGGCTGTCTCTTCCCATGTCATTAACTGCCTCTGAAAAACCACTGGAGGTCCAACCATGGATCATTTCCAACTCAATAGCACACAACAACAATAATAACATATATAAATTGGAGAATAAGGAAAAATAATAAAGAAGATTAATTTAGCCATTTTTATTAGTCATTGATAATTTAAGTGTAATTTGAAATCTCCTTACATACAATTCTAAAACAAGAATTAAATTCCTGCAGAAATATATACACAGTGGCTTAAACATCATTGCATTGATGTTCTTTTGTTGGCTTTTTCTTTCCTTGTCTGTCTCTCTCTTTTGTTCTGCTTTTTTATTTTCATCCTAAGTCTCTCCATGTGCTCTTTCTTCTGTAAGGAAATCTTGAGTTTGGATTGCTTAAGCAGTAACACTATTTTAATATGATTCAATTGTTATACATCAGAAAGTGTATCAGATAAACCACGTGGGAAATTATTAAAAGGTATGAAAAAAATATAACTGATATATTAAAGGACTTAAATCCTTCCTTTTCATTTTATGTAATCAACAGTTCTTTCTATAGTAATGTTACATACTAACGTAACTCATTTAAAAATCATCTAGACTGGGGAAAAAGGAAAAGTCAATTCTTACAACATGATGTGAAATTGTTCTAAACCGTAGCATTCAGTATCATTGCATACCGATTGTCATTGTGCTGAAACTGACTGATAGCTGACCCTCTTGTGAGTTTCCAAGGCAGAGGCAGAGATTGCTTACCTTTCTCACTGATAGATTTCAATACCTAGAGATCTGTGGCCAGTGGGTTATCACTGCAGCTCCTTGCGGACTATGCCTGCAGGATTACCACTGAATAATCCGGTCATTCAAACCTGGAAATCAATGAAGTCTTCTTAAAATAAGTTACATCTCTAATAAAATATAATAAAGATTCTAGTAAACTGACTTGTCAAGATTTAAGTTGCAGTAAACATATGCTGAACTTATATTAGTTTATACTATGAATTCTAAATGTTGACAAAAACTAGAGTCTTTTCTGAAATTACTTTTCAGCAAAGAACTTCACATACTAACTTATCTTAGTGGGTGGCTGACAGAAATAACAATATTTGAAGAAACTTTTTTAAAAGAAGAGACGTAAATATCTTTAATGCTTTTCACTCATCATTGTATACAAACAGCAGTAGATTTTTTGTGTTTAAGAGTAATTAATATGCAATACAAAATACTAAGGTAAACTGCATTTCCCTCAACTGTATTAGAGTTGAATTAATTAAACCTAAAAAGTTGATCTTAGTATATTCTTAAAATCTTACTACCTTATTTCTTTTACTATTTTTGTGTGAGTGTGCCGTCAAATCAGATCGGACTGGTACAGGAGAAGACTGCCCCTCCTTCCCCGGCAGAGCATCTGGTGGATTCGAACCTTGCGCCTCTGGGAGTGTAGTTGCAGCTCCTTGCCACTAGGCCACCAGAGCTCCCTACCTTATTGCTTTTATTAGTAACGAATCATTAAAGTTGATACTACAGAAAGATTGCTGTCTATGAACTGTGGTGTTGGAGAAAAGTGCTGAACATCCTATGAACTGACAAAAGAACTAGTATGTCTTGTGGAGGGTGCAGCTAGAATGCCTTTTGGAGGAAAGGACGATGAGAGTTCACCTTATGTACTTTCTTGGAGGTGACATGATGCTCAGAAAGGTGTAGGTTCAGCAAAGGAAAGGAAGACCCTCGACAAGATGGATTGGCGTGATGATTGCTTTATTTGGTTCTAAAGTCATAGAAAGTGTGAGTATAGCACAGGGCAAGACAGATCTGACAGGTTCAGATCTGCTGTTTTTAGGGTCACTAAGGGTGAGACTTGACTCAATTAAACCTAACAACGACAATACAGAAGAAAAAAAATTGGACATGTGTGTATTAAATATGATATTGCAACACATTTAAAATATTGTATAGCAATGCAAGAATTCCTGCACTGGCAAAATAGCAATCCCTTTACATAAGTTAATGACTGTAACAGTTGTAAACCATAATTAAAAATTTTAATGTTTAAATATATTTTCAAGGTTGGTCAACATAAGCTTTAAAATAGCTAAATTTATTGCCATTAACATTTTATTGGCTTGGTAATTCACAGGTAATGTAATATTTAATGGTTCCAGAGAAAGTCTACATAGCAAAATCTCAAATCCCAAACCCCATAACAACCTTAAAAGACAAGACTGATAATCATTTAACCTAAATTAATGCTGCATCTTTTCAAAGACACAAATAAATTAAATTAAGCACTCAGACCTTTCACTTAAAAAGAAATAAAACAACAACATAAGCAATCCCAACTACCAACAGGGAAAATAAGTTTAACTCATCAAAATTGAGTGCCTCTTTTGAACTTTGTTTTTATCAGACTATGTGCCCTAAAAATATATGTTGAAGTTCTAACACTTATACTTTTTTAATCTGACACTCTCTAGAAAAACAGTCTTGGAAATGTAAGGATAACATGAGTCATACTATAGTTGGGTTCTTCTGATATGTAACTGGTAGCCTTAGACAGAACACTGAAGGATACCTTCAGGTTGTGCTGCAGCTCCAAGTAAAAGGATGCCTAGCACTATCCAACCCAAATCTTTGCCATCAATACTAACCAATAGCAACCCTCCATTGAGTTTGTGAGATTCCAAATAACTTTCTTGGCGCCAAAATCAACACTCTTTGTACCAGCAGCCAGGAAATTAAAAGACGAATTGCACTGGGAATGTCTGTGGTCAGAGACCTCTCAAGAGTGCTGAAGAGCAACGATGTCAGAGTGGAGACTAAGGTGTGCCTGATCCAGGCTGTGGTCTTTGCAATTACTTGCTATGCATCAGAAAATTGGACAATGTCTACAGATGCTAGAAAGAGAATTGTTGCCCTTTAGCTTTAATACTGGAGAAGTGTATGGACTGCTAGGAGAGCAAACAGGTTCAACCTAGAGAGGGTGAAACTAGGCTTCTCTTTGGAGGCAAGGATTCTGAAACTTCATCTGACACATTTTGGGCATGTAAAAAAGAGGGACTAATCCATGGAGAAGGTCACCATGCTTGGGAGGGTGGAGGAACAGCGCAAGGGAGGAAGACCTTGTATGAGATGGATTGACTCTGAAAGGGGTATTGGGGGTAGATGAGTGAGAGATGATAAGGTTGGCTCAGGATAGAGTAGGGTTCAGGGCTGTTGTACATAGTGTCACTATAAGGAACAACACATAACAACAAGAACAACAACCATTTGTATTTGTCTTTGTATACAATATTTAATACACTAAGTGTACCCAACTCCTAGTGACTTTCCACTGTAATGAGAAGTGACTGTCTACCTTTCTCATCTTGAGTAGCTGGTAAAAATGAACTCCCAGGAATGTGGAACATTTGAGTTAGCATGGCAACTGACTATGGACTTTGCCACTGAAGGTTCCTAAATTAATTAATATGTACTACTTCAAATTTGGGGAATTCTGCTGGCTTAGTGATAGGAGTTGTGCTGGCAAGCTAAAGGCAGGCAGTTTGAATTTACCAATTGCTCTGCAGAGAAAGAAGGGCAATTACTTGTGATTTACAGCCTCTGAAAATCCACAGGAGGGTCAGCTACAAGTCAGTTCTCACTCTAAAGCACCTGGGGCACAGCACAAACAACTTGACATGTATTCTAAAAAGTCATATTTTGTCCTATATTTGGGTCTTTGAGTCTTTCTGTGTATATGCTACTTGTACCTACCATTTATCTATCTAATTATCTTTCTAGCTGCAATCCATTTGCCTTACAAATTTTAAATATTCCTCTATATAGTTTTTCCTACACTAATTTCACAGATGTAAAAGGGAGTGTAGAAAAAAATAATCTTTCTTCATATTTCCTATGATTTAGGTCTATATTTTGCCTTACATACGCACTTATTTTTACTTATTGATCAAATATTCACTTCCAATTTGATTATTAGTCTTCAAATTTAATTTATCTTAAGACTAGTCTTCATTACCTTGATTACGTGTAGTTTACCTTCCATATAAGTAGGCTCAATATGTAGCCAGTATAGAACAATTAATTTGATTTATAATTGATAACACTGAAGCTTAAAGAGGATAACATCTTGCCAACAATCAAGAACTGCCTTGTCCTTGTTTACTAATATTCATTCATATTTCTTTTTTAGCTTTCACCTCCTCCCCTCACTGGCTCTCCTTTCTCCTATCCTAACTTTATTATTCTCCCTCTCTCTCATCTTTCTTTCTCTTTTTAAACAAATTCTTATGTTCATAACTGAAATACTCTAATCTCTATCCTAGGCCTCCTTCCTGCAATCACAGGCTAATCAGCACAATTTGGTACCCAAGCTCTTAATTGTGGATTCAAATAAGATGAAGTTGTTGACAGTTACAATCTCTTCTCCCTCCATCATGATGCTACATATAAGTTTAGCAGGAAGAATTTTTGTTGTCTTGATGTTGAGACGCAATCCACCTTTTTTTTTTATGCAATCAGTATTGAAGGCTGCTTTTCTTGATCTTCTGCAACACGTACTTCAAATCTTCCTCATTTTCAGCAAGCCAGGTTGTATCATCTGCATAACACAAGTTAGTGATAAGTCTTCCTCCAATCTTAATTTTACATTTTTCTTCATATAATTCAAATCTTGAATAATTTGCTCAGCATACAGAGTGAATAGGTATGGAGAGAGAGTATAACCCTGAAACATGCTCTTCTAAATTTTAGACATTGTAGATTCCCTTGCTTTGTACCCACAGTGGCCTAGGTTTAGGTCTAGGTATAGATTTCACATGAGCACAATTAAGTGCTCTGGGATTCTCATTCTTATCAATGTTAGCCATAACTTGTAACTATCCACATAGTCATGCCTTTGAATAGCCAATTAGACGGTTTTCTGGTATTGATTCCAAGCACATTTCTTGTGAATGGAAACAAATGTGGAAGCCCTCCAGTACATTGGCCAGACAGCTTTCCTCCAAATTTCCTAGTATAGACAAGTGAGTTTATCTAGGGTTGTATCTGTTAAGTGAAACAAGTCAATTGATATTCCACAGATTCCTAGGGTCTTATTTTTGCCAATGCTTTCAATGTAGCCTACTCCTGCTCATATGGTACTTTCTTAAATTTTTTCATTGTCAATCAGTTCTTTTTAGTACAGTGACTCTAATCCCTCCATCTTCTTTTGATGCTTACTGGGCCATTCAATATATTGTCCTTGGTATCTTTCAGTATTGTGACTTAAGGCTTAAATTTGGGGTGTTGTGGGGTTTTTTTTCTGTTTTCTCTTGAGAAATGCAATGTTCTTCCCTTTTTATTCTCCATTTAAAATTTATTTATTTATCCTCCAAATAAAAAAAAAGCCTGTGGGTGGGTCGTTTTCATTTGATTAAAACAGTCAATGTGGTTGGCAGAGTCTTATTTATACCTATTGAGAATCTATGAATGAGCCTTTTTTATTAAAGTTTGGTTTAATGTGACCCTAATCTTGTAGAAAGCCTGATTCGTTATTAGAGGTAAAATTTATATTGTCAGTTTGTTATACTTGAGGGATGCATTGTTATAATTGACAGACAGCACTTGTCTGTCAGTTTATTGTACTAAAATAACTTGTGGGCTGCTGCGATACTGATAGCTATGCCATCAGTGTGTCAGATGCCATGAAGGTTACTTATCATGGACAGATATCAGTAGAGCTCCCAAATTAAGAAAGACTGGGGAGTAGTATTGGCCAGCTATTTCTTAAATAACATGCCTCTGTTCCCTATGAACAGCAGAGGAATGCTAATAGTTACAATATTAGAAATAGAGCCCAAGATGGAGCTAATCTCAGGACTACTACTAATTCTTTAACAACTCTGAATGATTTCAGTAACAATAATATTCAACCACCAATTTATTATTATTATTAAACTCCATAATGATATAAAAAATAAGTGAATGCCAAAATGATCATAAATAAGAAATCCCTCACTAATCCTGCTTCCAACTAACCAATTTTTCAACCCCACTAAGCCCATTCTGTACAATAACTGAATTCACTTCAGTAATTAGTCAAATCACAACTAGAATCGCAACTAAAACAACAAACTACAACCCCAAACACCACCTTGTTAAATCCTCATGCTTCAGGATACAGTTCAATAACTATAGCAGTAGTATACCCAAATACCACCAACATCCCATCTAAATAACAAATCTTGAAGATTTGAAAGATGCAAAAATAAATTCTCTAGTAAGATAGGAAATGCATATGGCTATGATGATACAGATGAATTAATATTCAAAGATTCATGAAAGATAAAAAATGTAGTTGGTAGTGACACAACAAGAATATATTTCTCATCCTCTCTAAATTAGAGTAAGCATAAGACTGACTTTTGAACACTCTCATGTGTTAAGGATATGCGTGCCATTCCAAGGTTGGCCCATTACAACATGCTTGAAATGATGCTACTCCATTAACAACTGGATAGCAAAAACTCAGAAGATCTGATGGTGGATGCTTTTGTTTTTAATTGTCATAGAGTCCAGTGCAACTCATAGTGATAACAGATCTGGTCTTCTCTTGTATCATTCTCTCCAAATCTGGACCCATTGCTCCAGTCACCATGTCATCAGATGTCTTTCTCTCTTTCTCTAACCCGCTAACTTTTCAAACATGACATCCCTTTCCAAGGAATAGCCTCTCTGAGAGAACTGTCCAAAGAATGAGAGGCAAATTTTTGCTTTTCTTGTATCCACAGAACATTTGGCTACTCCTTTATCAAGACACACCTATTTGTTCTTTGGCTATCCATGGAATGTTCATTGCTCTTCTTCAACAACACAAATCAAAAGTGTCAATTCTTCTTCTGTCATACTTGCTCATAGTCTAGCTCTCAAACACGTAGCAAGTGATTCAGGTGCACCTTAGTCTTCAAACTGACATCACTGCTCTGGAGAGGTTCCTGAGATCAGTCTTGCTCAGAGCCGTATGTCTTAGTCTCCTGACTACTGGTACCAGCTGTTGATTATGAATCCAATTAAGATGAAAGAATTACTTGATCCTTCCTCTGTTTATCATGATGTTGCCTCTTGGCCAAAGGGTAAAGACCTTTGTTTTCTTGATGTTCAGATGTAATAAATATTGAAGGCTGTTTTCATTGATCTTCTACAGCAAGTGTTTCAGGTTCTCCTCACTTTCAGTGAGCAAGGTTGTGTTACCTGTGTAATATAGGTTGTTAATGTGTTTTCCTCCAATCTTGATGCCACATCATTCTTAGAGTCCAGTTTCATGGATTATTAGTTCAGTATACATTATGAATAAGTATGGAGAATGAATAAAACTCTGATGAACACTCTAGCTGATTTCAAACCCTATGGCACTCCCTTGTTTCAGTTAGATTACAACTTCTTGATATAGGCATATTTTTCGTATGAACCCAATTAAATTAAGTGTTCTGGGATTCCCATTCTTCCCAGTATTACTCCTATTATGGAAGAAACTTGGAATTTGGGATTAGAACACGAAACAGATCCAAATCTAGCTAGAAAAATAGCCACTGAACTATACCAGTAGACATAAATAATAATATATTAAGTTAAACTACAATTAACTTAAAATTGCTTGTTACAGTAAGCAGACTATGTTATTTTTATACATGTGTTATATTGCTTATTAAAAGGCTACAAGTCTCTGACAGTTCACCAGACACCAGGAGGAAGAAAGAGTACATTTTTTTTCTGTGTAATTTACAGTCTCAGAAAATCCAAAGGTGGTCAGCTATGAGCAAATTCTGACTAGATAGTAATGAACTTGAGGATTTTTTGGAAAAAAAATTATTGCATTTCTTACAATTATTTTTGGTCTTGGTGATTTTCATTAGGGACTATTGTCAGAGTGTCACTGACGTCTTGACTGGTTCATATTCTGCTTTATTCAAGTATAGCAAATATGTTAACAGATAATGAGGCCAACAATGATAATTCTATTTAATACACAATTAAATATTAATTATTAATTGTATACTTCAGCAAGATAAAATAAGAATTTTATGACTTGTTAAATAACAAAACTCAAAATAACAAAATAGTTCTTGTAAATTTATGATTTTAGGAATGTATTAGCAGAAGAAGAATAGAAAGCAGTTCTTCAGGTTTTCATTTGAAAATGTTTCAGGAAGTACAAAATGCAAACTAAAAATGTTTTAATTAATAAATTATTAATTTATTTAAAGGGTCAATACAAAACTGTTTGGCATGACATTGTAGGCCTTTGGTGCATATGTCCTTTTCAATAAAGAAATAAACGAAAATACCTTTTTCTAAATGACACAAGTCTGTGTTTTCTTACTATAGCGAAATTTTCTCTTTTAACACTCAGTCATATTGTAAAAAATGGAATGACTCTCTGTACATCCATTTACCATCTGGTTAAGCAAATACACTTAAAGATACTTCTGCAATTGTGACCAAGTAACAGCAGATCTAAGAACATACAGAGCATGGACTTGGAAATGATGATTTTACAGCTGTAGTTGGTATCATTAGGGACCAATAAATTCTTTATGTTCCATTTGGATGGCAAGGACCTTTAACAAAGATAAGCTTAAATGGCTAAATAACAAAGAAATGATCCATTTAGCAGTTGTTTTAAATTTAAGATAGATAATGGTACTTGTAAGTCATAATTAGCTTTTAACACTGGGAAGAACGCTTTCAAGTCCTACATTACTTCCTAATATGTTAAACTTGTCATCCTGCCATAGTTCTCTGATTATGGCTTTGCTTCATTTTTCTAATGTTGTCATCATTGTAAATTAAGTCATCAGATAATCTTGAAAGCTAAACCGTGAAAATTATTAGGACAGTTTTCCACCATTTCTGACCAATTAGAACGCCACAAAAGGAAAAACCTCACTAAAAGTATTTTGCCGAGCAAAAACTCGATAAGATGCATGCTTTTGTTTTCTCACAAGTAATTTAAAATATTTTCTAAAGGGGGGATTTTTTTGTAACTTCTGCTAACATGGTAATCCCTAAACTGCTGTTTCAGTGCATTTCAGTCATAACCAATTTACAGCTAAACTTCTGCTCTTCACAGGTAGTAAATCAAATGAGAGGATTGCTCATCACTCTCCTTCAGAGCAACTTGCAGGTTTGAACCATGTGCTTTAAGCACCATGTGGTGGTTGTTGTTAGTGTGCCATCGAGTTGTCTGTAATTCATAGTGACTCCTATGTACAATAGGGGGCTCTGGTGGCCTAGTGGCAAGAAGCTGCGCTTCAATCCTCAAGGCACACGGTTAGAGGCTACCAGCCAACAGTAGGGTACACAAGAACAACAATATGTATGAGAGCTCTGAAGCTGGCTCTATCCTTAGCCCTTTTGACTCTCACACACTACCCTTGTATAAATTATATTAGAACAGAGTAAAAAGACCCAATATGCTGCTGAGTGATTTGCAGTTGTTGTTGTTGAGCACCGTTCTAAGAAGTGACCCAAAGCTGATGCACTGGCAAGCTTTCAGAGGAAGATAATCACATGGGACAGGATTGCCCATCCTTCTCTGGTGGAACAGCTGGTGGCCTATGAATGGCCTGCCTTCAGAATTGAGCAGTTTCTTGTCACTAGGCCATCCAAGCTCCATCTCATTTGGAGTATCAACTTTAATTCCTTGTTGTTGTTATGTTGTGTCTTCAAGTCATCTGTGACTCATAGCAACTCATGTACAATAGCTCGGAAGCCTGCCCTGTCCTAAACAAGTCTCACTGAGTCAGATACACCTAGTTACTATATCAATACATCTCATCTGGGGTCTTCCTTTCCTGAGCTGTCCCTACACAATTCTGAGTAAGATATCCTTTTCCAAGAATCCGTCCTTCCTGGACACATGCCCAAAATATGTGAGCTTCTAAATCCTAGCATCCAAGGAGAATATTGGTTTCACATTCTCCAAGACAGATCTAATTTTTTTTTTTTTCTTGGCGGTCCATGGTATGATCAAAACTCTTCTCAAGCACTAGAACTAACTCAAAGGCATCAATTCTTCTTCTGTCATTCTTAGTCCTTTCTTTTTTTTTTTTTTATTAGCTCTCTGATGCGTAGCAAGGAATTGTGAAGACCAAGGACTAGATCAGGTGCACCCTAGTCTCTAGACTGACATCATTAATTTTCAGTACTCTGGGGAGGTCCCTGACAGCATATTTACCTAATGCAATTCATCTTTTGATTTCCTGATTGATGGTGACAAAAGTGTTGACTGTGGAACTGAGCAAACTGTTACTGTTAACAACTTCAATCTCTTCTCCATCCATCATGGTGCTGCCAATTGGCCCAGTGGTGAGAATCTTTATCTTCTTGATTTTGAGCTTCAATCTATATTGAAGATTAGTCTTTGACCTTCTGCAGCAAGCGCGTCAGGTCCTCCTCAGTTTCAGCTAGTGAGGCTGTGTCATCTGCATTTTGTAGGTGCTTGAGGAGTCTTCCTCCAATCCTGATGTCACAGTCCTTCTCATAAAGTCTAGCCTCCCTTAGAATTCACAGTTATGAATTACCATTGCTGTAAAATAGCAAGAGTAACTTGTAGATTGTTTTCATTGTTATAGTTTACTGTAAAGACAGAACTGACACATAGCTGACCCTTCAGTGGGTTTTCAGAGGCAGTTAGTCACATGGGAAGAGAGTTCCCATCCTTCTCTTGCAGAACAGCTGGTGGCCTCAAACTATGTTCCTTAGGGATCGCAGTGCACTAGGTCACCAGTTCTTTTCTGAAAAGATTTCACAATGTTGGTACTTAAATATTTAAGCAATGTTATATTTGGAAAGAAGTCCTGGTTCCTTAGAGGTTAGAAACACTTATCTGCTAACTGAAAAGTGATTGTTTTATGCTTACCGCCTGCTCTGCTGAGAAAGATGAAGCAGTCTGCTTCTGTAAGCATTTACAGTCTTGAGCGCCTTATAGGGGAGTTATTTTCCTTTGTCCTGTAGGGTCAATATAAGTCAGACTTGGCATGAAGGCAAAGGGTTTAGTTTTATCTACATTGGGCAATCTGAAGGATAAAACAAAATTTTATTTCCCCATGCATTATTTGAGTTCTCAAGGTAACTGCCAATAGTGTTTAAATTATGTCCTTTGCAGAAAACCCATATTTCTTTTCTCTTATTTCCATAATGTATTCTGAAAGTCTTCTAGGTGAAGGCTGTCATCCAGTCCTCAGTTTAGAATTTTACACTAAATATTAAGTGAATAGTATCCTTCCAAAAAAGCATGATGATATTCTAGCCTCCTTTACCCGTGAATACGACTTTAAAAAAAAATTGAAAAGAAAAAAAAAAGACTTAGTATGATATGGATAGTTACCATGAGATCAAATAGGAAGAAGGTGGGTCCAAGTGCTCTCTCTATGGGATGCCTGTGTAAATGTTAATAGAGATCTTTTGTGGCCTAGTGAGGAAGGCATTGTTCTGCCAATCAAAAGACAGGCAGTTCAAATCCACCAGCTGTTCTTAAGGAAAATATGGGCAATCTCCTCCAATGCAATATCTAGCTTTTGAGAAACCCCCGGAGGATCGGCTGTGATTCGGTTCCAACTTAGTGGCACCTAAGAGAACAATATATTAATAAATAGAGAAGAAACACAGATAAGAACTAAACTTATGGAAAGATACATATACAAAATTGTTGGTGTTGTTACATGCTTTTGAAGTCGAGAATGACTCACAGCAACCCTCTGAACAAAAGAGGTGAATTCTGTTATATCCTGCGTCATCGTCACACTTCCTGACACACAAGAGCCCAACTGCAGCAGTCACTGTGTCAGTCAACCTGGTTGAGGGTCTTCCTCTCCTTTGGTAACCCTCTTCCCTTCCCAGCATCATGTCCTTCTCCAAGGAATAGCTCCTTTTAGTAACATGTCCAAAGTGTGTGAGGCAAAGTCTCACCATTTTTGCCTCCAAAGAACACTTTGGCTGTTCCCTTTCCCAAACATATCTGTTCATTCTGTTACCCATCCATCAGATGTTCAGTGCTCTTCTCCAACGCCATGGCTCAAAGCCATCTACTCTTTTTCTGTCATCCCTATTCACTGTCTAGTTCTCAGATGCATAGGAAGTAATCTGACAGACCATGGCCTGAATCAAACACACCTTAGTCCTAAAACTGAAATCATTACTCCTCAATAATTTGGAGAGGTCCCTAACTGCGATTTTCCCAGTTCAATGTATGTCTTTGTTTATTGATTGCTGGGGTATTAGTTGTGTATCCAAGCAAGATAAAGCTATAGGCAGTTTCAAACTCCTCTCCGTATACCATGACATTATTTTTCCAGTGGTAAGAATCTTTTTTTTTGTTGATACTGAGATGCAATCCACACTGAAGGCTGCATTTCTTGTTCTTCTGTAACAAGTGCATCTACAAGCTAAGGAACATTAATGAATAAAAGAAGCTGAGAGACATGAAAGACATTTTTTTCAGTATGTACATTCCTGTGTTGCTGTGTTTTTTTTTAATACAACACTGAAGGCATAAAAAAAAAAGAACACTTATATAAAAGGCCTGCCACACGCAATAGACAAGCGCATTTAGATGGGCCAGACTAGGTCCCTGCGTGAAGTGGTGCTGCCACAAATGCAGTAAGAGCAAAGGAGTCAGAAATACCAGGAACCAAGCAGTCCTGGACTGAGGTGTGGAATCTGTGAGGATTGACCACTCAGAGCACTGTTCAAGGACACTTCTGCCCACTCAGAACCTAACCCACTATGTGATCAGTTGTTTAAAAGATCATTTGCCCTTTGTATTTCTTAGTAGACTGTGACAAGTGGTCTCCAGTAGAAAGACCAGCAGGCAGCAAGCCAGGCTGGAGTTCAAAGGGCACATGGGACTATTGTTAAGATAATGGCAGCGAGGAGAATCTGCACTCCTCAGACATTTTTTTAACATATTATTTTTTATTTTTACCATGTCTTATGGTCTTAGTAACTTTTTATAATTTTCCTCTAGTGTATTTACAAAATTTGAATACACTGTTTTCAAGAGCAAATTCTTTCAAATTCCCTCACCCCTCTAGCAAATCATACAACCCCATGATTTATCTCCTCTTTCGCTGCACATCCTCATCCCTCTGCTTCCAAACTCACCCACTCCTCATGGAACTTTATACTCATTCTACATTAATGGTGTTATACAATATTGATCCTTGTGGGACTGAGTTAGTTCACTCAGCATAATGCTCTCCTGTCCCTCCCAAGTTAGGTAATAATTTACAAAATTATTTGTCCTGCGTGCTGCATAGTATTCCACTGTGTGTATGTACAATAATTTCTCAATTTGTTTGTGGTTGGACATTTGGGCTGTTTCCATGTTCTAACAATGGTGAATAATGCTGCTATGAACATTGGTGTACAAAACCAGTTTGTGCCTCAGTTCTTGTTTTCCCAGAGTATATTCCAAGCAGTGATATAGCTGGGTCATATAGAATTTCTATGTTCAGCTTTTTGAGAAAGCACTAAATTGCCTTCCAGAATGGTTACACCATTTCACAATCCCAACAACAATGTATAAGAGTTCCTTTCTCACCACATCTCTCCAACATCTATTTCTTCTTGCCCTAGGGAAATGAGAACCTTTTCAACAAATAGTACTGGCAAAACTAGACCTGCAGAAAGCTGAAACAGTATCTACATCTCACACCATACACAAGAGTAAACTCAAGGTGGATCAGAGACCTGAGAGTAAAACCCAAACCATAACATTCATAAGAGACAAACAGGATTAAGCACAGAAGCACTTGTCCAAGGTATAAAGAGACTGCCAAATTCAACCAGAAATGCACAATCCGAAAAGGAAAAGTTGATCCATAGGACATTCTAAAGATGAAATCAATGTGTGCATCAATAATTTTTTCCAACAGAGTGAAAAGAAAACCTACAGACTGGAAAGAAACATTTGGTAACACCATCTCAGACAAGAGTCTTATAACAAAAGTTTACAGAATGCTCCTGAGCCTCCACAAGAAAAAGACTGATAACAGACTTACAAAATGGGAAAGAGACATGCCAAGAGTTTTCATGGAGGAAGATAATCAAATGGCAAACAGATACATGAAGAAATTCTCCCAATCATTGACATTACAAGAGATGCAAATTCAAACCACAATGAAGTACCATCTCACTCCAGTAACAGTGGCAAAGTCTCAGATATTTTTTGAAGCCACATGGCATCAACAACCTGCAAAGCCAGCTCAGGTGGGGATATCTCAGTATAGTGCAGGGCTTGGTAGCGACGGCCTGACCTTGTTCCTGTTCTGGCCAGAGATGGGATTTAACATGAACTGCACATTCCAGGAGAGGAAAGATATGAAAAACTTTTCATGATATCAGAGTGAATATGGCCCTGAAGCAACTCTGAATTTGGATGACTAGTCTCCTGCGCTTTAATGCCACCCATTGTGATATTTGTAAGAGGGGCCCCAGGTATCTAATATAAGGATATGGATGTCTCATTAGGAAAATCTCTTGTCAGGGACCACTCCAAAATGTTAAAGAACCATGATGTCAGTTTAAAAATGAAAGTGTCCCTGACTCAAGCCATGGTCTTCTCAGTTCTTTGATTTGCATCTGAAAGTTGGACATAGGTAAGGATGACAGAATAAGAATTGATGTTGTGGAGTTTTGTAGTTGGAGAAGAAAACTATATGTCCTATGGACTGATAAGAGAACAACTCTCTCAGGTAAAGTGAAACAAGAGTTGTCCTTGGAAGGATTGTGAAATTGGATCTCACATACTTTGGGCATCTTGTTAGAAGAGGCAGTCTTTGGAGATGGACATCTTGCTTATGAAGGTAGAGGATCAGTGTAAGTAAAACATTTTAAACAATATGGATTTACATGGTGACTGTAGTCATGAGCTCAAGTATGTCAGAGATAGTAGGATGGCACAGGGTAAGGCAGGGTTCAAATCTGTTGTTCATAAGGTCACTATGAGTCAGAGTCAACCCAAGAACACATGACTCCCACCACCATTCATCTAGTTAAACAACAAAGCATCCATCCATCTAAATCAAACAGGTGATAATGACCCTATGAACAACAGATCTGAACTCTATTTCCATTGTTAGCCCCAACATAATTGAGCCCATTGCCACAGTCACACTATCAATTCATCTCATTGAGTATCTTTCTTCTCTTTCACTGGCCTAGACCTTTTCAAGCATGATGTCCCTTTTTAAATAATAGCCTCTCCTAGTGATTTTGCAAAGGCATTTGACTGTGGATCATAACAAACTGTGGCTGACTCTGAGAAGAATGGGAATCCCAGAACATTTAATCGTGCTAATGCGAAACCTATACTTGGACCAAGAGGCAGTCGTCAGAACAGAGCAGGGTAACACTGCATGGTTCAAAATTGGGAAGAGCATATGCCAGGGATTTGTCCTATCTCCATACCTTTTAAACTTGTATGCAGAGGAGATTATCTGAGAAGCTGGGCTCTATGAGAAGAAGTGTGGCATCAGGATTGGTGGAAGATCTATTAAGAATCTGTGTTATGCAGATGACACAACCCTGCTTGCTGAAACTGAGGAGGACCTTATGCACTTGCTGCAGAGGGTGAAGGACTGCAGCCTTCAGTATGGACTGAGACTCAATGTCAAGAAGACAAAGATTCTCACCACTGGGCCAGTTGGTAGCATCAGGATGGATAGCGAAGAGATTGAGATTGTTCACAGCTTCAGTTTGCTCGGCTCCACCAGCAGCCAGAAAATAAAAAAAACGTATTGCGAAGGGAAAGTCTGCTGTTAGGGACCTCTCTAAAGTACTCAATAGCAACGGTGTCTCTCTGGAGACTAAGGAGCGCCTGATACAGACCATGGTCTTTGCAATCACTTGTTATGCATCAGAGAGCTGGACAATGACTAAGGGTGAAAGAAAAATAATTGAAACCTTTGAATTGTGGTGCTGGAGAAAAGTCTTAGACATACCATGGGCTGCCAAGAAAACAAATAGTTCTGTCTTGGAGAGGGTGAAACCAAGTCTTTCCTCAGAGGCTAGGATTTTTAAGCTCTATCTCACATAATTTGGGCATGTCGCCAGGACAAACTTGTCCTTGGAATAGGATATCATACTCAGAAGGGTAGAGGAACAGCACAGGAGTGGAAGACTCCGGATGAGATGGATTGATACAGTAACTGGGACAATGGTGGTTGGTGTGTCTGAATTAGTGAGACTGACTTAGGACAAGGCAGGGTTCAGAGCTGCTGTACAAAAGAGGGTCACGATGGGTCACAGGCACGTTGACGCACATAACAATAGCATATTTATACTATTCCTCAATGTAAATAGGAAGCTTCTATAAGCACAAAATAATTGTCTTTCAAAACTGTGCATTCTAATTTAATAAATTTCTCAGCTATATCAGTGCTTGTTTTAAGAAAATCATTGCTTAGAGAATTCCATTGTAATTATAGTTCACATATGCTATATGGTTATTACGTGACAGGATCCAAGTTTTGTACATTTCTATCCTTAAAGTATTCAGTCACATGTTCAGCCTTGTGAGGTAGCATTATTTCAACCTTCATTTTCAAGACAAAGAATTTCAAACTCAAAAATCTGAGTAACTGGCTCAAATCTTATAGTTAATACCCTTTTTTGTTTTGCATCCATTAGAAATGTATGTGCAATGGAGAAGTTTGTGAAAACCATGCAGTGCTTATTATTTGCATATCAGCAGGTAAATAGCAAGAACACAATATTCTGGAATTATCTAACTCTACAGTTTGATCTTAACTACTTAGCTCGACTGCTTTACATTATTATACTTTAAAATTGCACTTAAAACATACTTTCCTTTGCATAGATAAGAAAAAATATTGCATTCTTTCAGTTCCTTCAGCCTTTCAAAGGAACACTGAAGAAGAAAAATAATACTTCACAAATAAGAAAAGTAATGTATTGCTCTTGTTTTTTTAACTTTTAAAGGGACAATACTTTCAAAACAAGCAAAGAAACCTAAATAAACTACTATATGACATACATAAGTTCTTAAGTAAGATACATGAATACAAATGTAATACAGCAAGTAACCAAGAAATATTACTATTAATGCTAATTATTTACATAAGAGTATATTTAACTGCATACTAGAAATCCTTAGATTCAAAATAACAATGGTGAGATTTAGAATAATTTCTGTTAACTCCAGTGACCTTCCTTTCTGGTGCATCACAACCACAAATATAAAGAGCATAATCCTATTTGCTTTCCAATGTATACCTTTCCTTTTGCTCTTTTGCCTTTGATATGTATTAGTCTTCATCAATGGTTAAAGGTAAGTATATGACTCACAAAATAGAAACAGTATCTTCAGTTTATTGTGTCATGTGAATGTATAGCCAATATATAGGATCAACATATATTTAGGACATTATCAAATACTGACTTAGCCTGAGCTTGTTACATGCTGTGAATTATAAAGATTCTCACTTCTCGGAACTACTATCCCAAATCCAATAAAACTTACTCAAACTAAAATGCATTGCTCTAAATTGTTTCTAAATCTTAGTGATACTCCATTGCTTGCCAAGGTTGTAAATCATAATAAAAGAAGTCTGCCCATCTTTGTCTTGTGGACAGGCTGATAGATCTGAGTTGTCAGAGATGAACTTTTTTGGTTAGCAGAGCAACAACTTATTGACCATCTCAAAAGCATGTTTGTTTGTTTTTTCTCTGTATCTTAATTTTTTTGTCTACTTAGAGTAAAAATTGTGGACTATAGTTACTTTAAAATATATAACGTTTATAGATCAAAATTGTTAATGACAATTTTCTTTGGTTCAAATTAAAAATTGTTTCTAGTTCCTTAAAATGTTCATGTGATTGTGTGTTATCAAGTAACGCTACCCTTGATTAAACTTCAGGACCTTATTAATGTTTTAATTTCAATAGTAAAGAAATATTTTTCAGTACACCCTAACCAATTAGATAAAATATTAAAATAGCTTAATACAATGAGAAAATTTGCATCTTCAATTTTGTTTTATATAATATTAAGAATTATTTTTCACTTCAGAATAAATATTAATGATCACAATACATAAAATGAAGTTTTCTTCAAATAAAGATACAGCTGCCCAAGCTGATAACAGAAGAAATTTTTAATATTTTAGAATTGAAAGAACTATCTTAATTTTCTAATTAGGCCCCCAAACATTTACATAATTCTTCTAAGATAATTATTTTTGTAGTCTTTCAACAAGATATTGTGTGTCTAGTCTATTAGGGAGCTCTGGTTGTCTGAGGGTAAGAAGTTGCACTGACAGCAATAATGAACACTGTTAAAATAGATGAGCAGTTTTCTTCTGTGTGTTTAAAAGCCTCTTAAAACCCACTAGAAGGTTAGCTATGAGTTGGTTCTCATTTAACAACACACAAAAACAGTTTCCCCACTTAACTGATTACATTTCCTTGTCAAAAATCAGTTGACCATAGGTAGGTACGCTGATTTACGGGTTCTCAATTTTATGAACTTGATCTATGTGTCTGTCACTGTACCAGTACCACACTGTCTTGACCACCACTGCAGTGTAGTAGGATTTGAAATAAAAAAGTGAGATACCTCCTACCTTGTTTCTGTTTTTAAGGAGTGTTTTGCTTATTTGGGGCTCCTCTCCATTCCAAATGAAACTGAAGACTGCCTTTTCCATCTCTTTGAAGAATGGGATTGGTATTCGTATTGTGATTGCATCGAACATATAAATTGCCTTCGGTAGTATTGCCATTTTCACAATATTCTGTCTTTACCTTTCTCCCACTGAACTGTTGCTGTTGTTGGTATGTGACATCGAGCTGGAACGAACCCATAGCTGGCCTTTCAGCTAACGTTCAGAAGCAGAAAAGTATATAGGCGGAGGTTGTTCATCTTTGTCTTACAGGGCAGCTGGTGGGTTCTAACTACATGCCTTTGCATTGGTAGCACAATTTCTTACCACAAAGCCACCAGAGCTCCCACTGAGCAATTACTGGGCTTAAATTATCAACATTTTCAATTGAGTACGTAACTGCTGCATGACCAAGGGAATTCCTTGTTTTTGCTTAACTCAAGTCATTTGTTTTGCCTTTTGGTTCCAAATTGCAAGCCAATATCTACTAACAGACACACTTGAGCATAGGTATTCAGTCAATTGTGTGGTATTTATCTGTCAATTACAATAATTTTTCTAGGAATCACTTCTTTCTCAAATCATATATGTCCTTTATAAATTTGTTATTGTTAGGTACCATCAAGTCGAATATGACTCACAGTGACCCTATGAACAAAAGATCTGAACCCTATTCTATCCTGCCCATCCTCACACTTCATTAAAAACAAGAGCTCATTGTTGCAGTCACCCTTTAAATCCACCTGGTTGAGAGTATTCCTCTTCTTTACTGACATTCCACCATTCCAAGGATCATGTCCCTCTCCAAGGGATGTCCCCTCCTAACAATATAGCCAAAGTCTGTGAGATGGTGAAACTTTCTCTTGCTTAATTTGGGTATATATTCAGGCAGAATCAGTCCTTGCAGGGAGACACCACCTTGGAAAAATAGAGGGTCAGGAAAAGAGAGGAAGACTCCAGATTGAGACAGTGACTGAAACAATGGGCTTGTGCATGACAGAGCTCCTGAGGATGGCAAAGGATAGGGCAAAGTTCATATCTGTAATTCACAGGATCACTAGAAGTTGTAGTAGACTTGATGGCACCTCACTACAACAATGGCATGTTGACTAGTAAATATGCTAGTAAGCCTATTCTCATCACCGCCCCCTAAATGCTGTCAGAAACTTTTGAAGAATGTCTCATATAGCATAGCAGTTTGAGCAATTAGTTACCAGCACAATCATTGAAGTCTTGAGTCCAGATTTGGAAGATAAGAGCTTATAGGAAAAGCTTAGGAAGCCTTAGCTTTAAATAATGATTTATACTGACATGTGGAACAGAAGACCAAGGATATTCCTGGAAAATTATGACAGAAAAGAAATCATACAGTAAATGAAGTGCTAAACACAGAAGGTATGACAAAAGTAAGGAACTACAGAGATTCATGTTACAACTACCATATTCCAACTACCTGGACCTAGCAAGCAAAGACCAAGCTAAATACATTTGAAAGCTGGACAATGACTAAGGAAGACAGAAGAATAATTGATGTCTTTGAGTTGTGGTGTTGGACAAAAGTACTGAATACTCCATGGACTGCCAAAAGAACAAACAGATGATATTTTGGAGAAAATTTAGCCTTTAGAGAGAGTGCTTGTTTGAAGAAATCATGGCAAAGCTTCAACTCACGTTCTTTGGACAGGTTGCTAGGAGAGGTTATTACTTGGAAAGGGACATCATGCTCAAGATGGTGGATGGTCAGCAAAGGAGAGGGAGACATTTAGACATGTGTATTGACACAATGAGTGTAGCAATGAACTTAAGAGTGTATGAGATGGTGAGGATGATACAGGATAGCACAGGGTTCAGTTCTGTTGTTATATTCAACTAGATGTTATACTCAACTAGATGACAACAACAATGTTGTTATGTGCCATCAAGTCACTTGGGACTCATAGCAACCCTATGTAGAACAGCCCTAAAACCTGCTCTATCCTGTGCCAATCGCACTGCCTCTGACATACTCATCCGGATTAGCCCAGTCACTGAATCAATCCACCTTATAGAGGGCCTTCCCCTCCTGTGCCTGCCCTCCACCCTCCCAAGCATGATGTCCCTCTCCAAGGACCAGTCCCTCCTTACAATATGTCCGAAGTATGTCAGGAAAACCCTCAGAATCTTTGCCTCCAAGGAGCAGCCTGGTTTAACCCTCTCCTGGATGAATCTCTTTGTTTTCTTGGCAATCCGTTGTACATTCAGTACTTTCTCCAGCACCACAGCTCAAAGGCATCAATTCTCCTTCTATCCTCCTAGTCATTGTCCAACTCCCTGATGTATAACAAGTGATTGCAAAGACTATAGCCTGTATCAGATGCACCTTACTCTGCAGAGAGACACCATTGCTCTTATGTGCCCTGGAGAGATCCCTAACAGCAGACTTTCCCATCGCCATTAGGCTATTTTTTTAATTTTTTTTTTTTATTTCCTGGCTATTGGTGCCAAGAGTGTTGACCGTGGAGCCAAGCCGACTACAGTTATTAACAATCGCAATCTCTTCACCATTCATCCTGATGCTGCCAATTGGTCCAGTGGTGAGAATCTTTGTCTTCTTGACATTGAGCCTAAATCCATACTGAAGGCTGCAGTCCTTGAACCTCTGAAGCAAGCACTTCAGGTCCTCCTCAGTTTCAGTAAGCAGGGTTGTGTCAACTGCATAATGCATATTGTTCATAGATCTTCCACCAATCCTGAGGACACATTTCTCCTCATGGAGCCCAGCCTCTAGGATATTCTGTTCTGCGTACAGATTGAAAAGATATGGAGATAGGACACATCCCTGGCATACACCTTTCCCAATTTTGAATCATGCAGTGTTTCCCTGCTCTGTTCTGAAGACTGCTTCTTGGTCCAAGTATAGGTTTTGCATTAGGACATTCTTCTCAGAGTCAGCCACAGTTTATTATGATCCACACAGTCAAACACGTATGCATAATCAATGAAACACAGATAGACATTCTTCTGGTATTCCCTGCTTTCAGCTAAGATCCATCTAACATCAGCTACAATATCCCTAGTGCCACGACCCCTTCTAAACCCAGCCTGGACTTCTGGTAGTTCTCTTTTGATGTGCTGTTCCAGTCGTTTTTGGATAATCTTCAGTAAAACCTTGCTTGCACGTGAAATCAGTGAGATTGTTCTGTAGTTTCCACATGCTGTTGGGTCACCTTTCTTTGGTATAGGAACAAATATAGATCTCTTCCAAGCAGTTGTTATACTGAGTAAACAAACAAACAAAAAAACCAAAACCCAAACCCACAAACAACAATAAAAATCCTACAATAAATTCACCATACTATGTATAAATTTAACCCTAATTTATATATAGCCTTATGTGGTACAAAAGCGCTTCTGTAGACTCTAAAACGAAATATATTTTTTCCTCAGCTTTCTTAAGCATATCAAGATAGATAAGTTATTAACTAAAAACCAAACTTAATTCTATTGAATTACAGGATTTACTGATTAATACACAGGTCTTAAATCTTAAAGGTTAACCAGGGGACAGGCACAGATTATGAATGTGATGGTTGCATGTCTCAAAACATAGTTAACCTGTCAATAAAAGCCTTTCTGTGATTGTTTCACAATGTAATTTATTAAGATGTTTTAAAACATTGATATTTAAATATTATAAAGTATTTTCTCCCAAACTCATGCTATTCTATAGCGCTGATAGCATATGAAATGTATCTTTTGTTTTTATCAGAATATAAGATAATAGATTGTTGAAATATTATTTCATTATAAAATATTTATGCAAAGCAAAGCATTGATGGTTATTTTGAACATGCATGAATTCCTTTACTTGTTATTTTTAAACAAATAATGGTATGTTTGTTATATGTCAGGTACTCTGGCAGTAAGGAAGCTAATGCATTATTCTTAGCAAAATACACAGACCATAATATACAATGCATATCTACTCCATAAGGAAAAAGTTACATGAGAATGATTTGGAGAGCAAAACTAGTGATATGTAATTATTTTATTTCCTTTTCAATTAATAATAAAAGAATTGGATCATTGGCTAGTAGGCTTTGGAACATAGTTATAATATTTGGGACAATAAAGAATGATATCACTATGAAGGAGTTCTGGTAGCTTAGTGGGAAGGAACTGCTCTGCCAACCCAATCGCAAATAGTACCAATTCACAAGCTGCTCCAGGTGGCTGTGTGTCATTGAATTGGAACCGACCCAAAGCTGACCTCAAGCAGATTTTCAGAGGCAGTAATCACACAGAAGGAGATTGTCCATCCTTCTCCCAAAGAGCAGCTGGTGGACTCAAACTGTATGTATTCAGGATTGCAGTGCAGAATCTTACCACTAGGCCACCAAAACTCTTTCTCTATAGGTATATACATATAAAGTGTGCATGATAGTTGCTGTATTTTTACTTGCATTTATAAATTACTTTTTCTCAACTACTACCCTAAATATTATATGTTAAGTATAGTAATTGAAAATTGAAAGGATTTTCAAATATGGTTTTAAAAATCTACCCATTACTTTTAGAACTGACTGCGTGCTGGTCTTCTAATGATTTTTCAGAGGCTATAAATTGTGTGGGAGGAGATTGTCCATCTTTTTTCCAGAAACTCTCTGGTGAATTGCTCCCTATGAACTGCCACCAAAGCTGAGTATATAAATATTCAATCATTAATAAAATAAATGAGGAAAAAATGGATATTTTGCCTAATATCTTCATTTTAATCAGATATTTGATAATAATGTCATTTCACATCATAGACTTACTTATTTTTTAAAAAAAATATTTAATTGTACATAACTGGCTTTAGCAAAACTTGGTAACCAATAATGTGTTTATAAAATTTCCTATGTCAAAGTGACATTTGCTCAGAAATATCTGAACATATGTGTTTATTTCTGGGAAGTCCTGCACAAAAAATTGTGCTGTAACCCAAAATCATTCCTCTCTGGTGATTCAAACTACTCTTCAGTAGAAAAGTTAGCAATCTTCTTTTGTGCAATTCACAGCCTCAGAAGTCCACTGGAAATACAACTATGAGTGGCTGTGGTTCAAAGACAACAAAAGGAGAAAGAGGCTTATATTACTCTGCAGACTTTCTGTGTTCAAAGAAGAATCTTTGATGACATTTGAAAATTTTATAGAAATATAAAACAAGCAACTCACTTTCTTTTACAAGGGTGGTCAGGAAAGCAGAAGTGAAGAATAAATACACAGATTTGTGTGAAAACAATACACAAATCTGTTTTCTTTTAACTCAGCATGTAGCTGAGCCAGGTTGCCTCTTGAGAACAGTCTTTGAAGAGTAATATTTTAATCTAATGGTTTTGACATAAGATCTTTGAACTAAGAATTCTATTCAAGGAAACTTGTAATGTCCACACAAATTATAAGCGAAAAGGGCATCACTAATAGCAAGTGGTCAAGCACCAAACTAGCTAAAATGAGTATTGAGAAATTAAACTATGAATTGGTGAACTGGTCAGATTAAATTCCTTTTAACTAAAATCCCAAGGTCATTGGAAAATTTCAGAATGTAGGCAAGTCTCGATGAGGCATGTTTTCATTGGTAAAAATAAAAGAAATATATTTTAATTTTTACTCCACCCTAACCCCTCTCTAAAAAAATAAACCAAGCCCCCTCAAAAAAAATCAGAAAAAAATTTAGTCTCTATTTTTAAATGAGGAACCTGGTGTCTAAGTGAGTATGAATTGGGCTGTTAAATGAAAGTCCAGTAGTTTGAATCCAACAGACACACTATAGGAGAAAACTATGGCAGGAGTATGGAAAGAAAGGTGTGCCCTCAAAGACTTATAACCTGCAAACCATGTGGACACTGTTCCATAGGGTTGTCATCAGTTGGAATTGACTCAATGGCAATGTTAGAGGTTTTGTGGGTGTTGTTATTTTCATTTTTATAAAGAAATTGAAGAACTAATTCATAGTGATTTTATATAGCCATGCTTTAAAATGGTTTTAGAGGCACCTCAGGAAAAACAAAAAATTACTGTCACACACACACACACACACACCCCACCCAACTTATCATTACATGCTAATTAAGCAGAATTGAGCTTCTCTTTATTCTTGAAGAGTCAAAATCATCAAACTCTAAAATCAACAAAAAAGACAGTTATAGTAAAATAATGTAAAAACTTAGAGTTCTATGGAAGATTTGTACACATATTAATATAAAATGAAAATTTAAAAAATAAAGAATCCCAAAGAAGAGAAATATATTAATAATATCTTCTAAAATTCATAAAAGAAATAAATTATTATCAAATTATATTAACTATCCATGGTGTTAATAATGATAGCTATAATATCTTTCATCATTGATAGTTATTGTTCAATTAATTCACCCTGAAACCCACAGCATCCCTTTTCAGCAGGAAGTAGCTAAGAGAATACGCCATCCCCTTTTCCTTATGACTCAAGGTGAAGTCTCTCTCAGGGAGGAGTGATAGGGAATGGCAAAGGACACACTGACAAAGAAGATTAATCAGAACTGGCTTTGACAAGCACTGTGGCATTTGGACAAGAACAAACTGGAAGGAGGGTAGAGAGAATAGTGCAACAATGAATGAGTGGAAGCCCAAAATCTCTGTAAATGTTTATGAAAATTAATAAAATATAACTATAGAAAAAAAATTAAAAAAAAAAGAAATTAAAAAGGTAAAAAAAAAAAATTAAGACTCTAGCTGAACACTGGCTGATTTATGCCCTTATAAGTTTGAATCCTTTGAGCTTTTCTAAGAAACAGGATCAGGTGTTTGGATTGTAAATGGAATTTAGGCCAAAACAAAGAACAGTGACAGAGGTCTGTCAGGAGCTTAAAGCCCAGAGAGTAACAGAACAATTCATATTCTTTCTCTCTCTCTCTCTCTTCCCCCTCCTATTTCCTCCCCTCCTCTCCCTAACACTCCCCTAGGCTCCCCTCTCCTCTTCTTCCCCTCTCCTCTCCTCTCTCTCTGTCTCTAAAAGAGGAGAGAAATGAAACAAAGGGGAAAGAGAGAGTGAGAGGGATGGAGGGAGGGAGAAATATGGAGCAGAGAGTACAGTGAGAACAGAGGCTTCGTCTCCAATTAGCACAACATTCTTTATTATCTGCAAATATTCAAAATATGTAAGATGACACAGAGTTACACAACTTTTTTAAAAAGACAATATTATTTTTAATGTCTGGGTGACTATATAAAGTATCTACCATATATACATCTATCTACCTACCTCTGGATCTACACATATGTATGTATGTGTTTATTTATGGGTATGTATGTATCTCATCTTTTAAAAGATATGGGAATGACATTATACAGTCTTTCATGTAATTATAGATAATTCAAATGTAAATCTAGTGATTAAAAAAATACTTCTCTGCTTGCTGCTCCGAGTACATGTAGATACAACAGTGACACATTTACATAGAGTCACTGCATATTTACTACAGGATTAATGGAAAAAGCTGTTGTTGTACATTTACTAGCTATTTCTGAGCTCTGGTGAATGTGCCAATGCGTCATGTAAATGTTTCCACTTGTTAAAATTTTTAAAGGCCAAAACATGTGCTATTATTATTCAGGCATATTTTTCCCCAGGATGTGAAAATAATTTTGACATAAATTTGATTATACCCTCAAGTATCAAGCTAATGTTTTGCAGTTTGTCATCATAGCTAAATGCCATAGTTATTATTCTGAATACTAAAAAAACACATCCCGTCCACAACACATTCCTTTGTATTTCATTACAAGTACAATTGATATGGGACTATATTTTTCAAATAAAAATTTAAACATATGATGTTCCACTGCCTTAGATAATTAATTCACATTCATATACATTATGAAGATAAGTAAATGGAGATGTATAAGTTAAGGACTGATATTTCATTACCTGATTAGGTGTACCTCTAATCTATGGTTTAGTTTAACCTCTAACCTCTAGCTAAACTCTTATAATAAATTAGGAGTAGAAAAATAAGCAAGTGATAGATACAATAAAACTAGGAACTTCTAAAATTCTTTTCACTCTTTAAGGTATTCACTTTAATAAAAATCTGCCAAATGTTCTGCTATACTTTCTATACTTTCACATGTATGTAGAAGCTTCCGCATTTATTAGATGGTTTCTGCTCTCATCACTTCTCTGAAAGTCAGCATGAGTGACCTGTGTATCCTTATACTGGGCATCAGAGTGAACTAATAAATTGTTGTAGTTGTTGTTATGTGCCATCAAGTCACTTGCAACTCATAGCGGCCCTATGTACAATATCCCTAAACTCTGCTCTGTCCTGTGCCAGTCGCACTGTCTCCGACACTCCCATTCCAATTATCCCAGTCATTGAATCAATCCACCTCATAGAAGGCCTTCCCAGGAGCCTCGCTGGCAGAAAGCTGGGCATCTAAAAGGCCTGTGGCCCTCGGGCCAAGAAAAAGCCTATCTACACACCAGTTTACAGGATGCATCACCTTTGCTCAGGAAACATTACGACTGAACTTCAGAGACATTGTTCCCAAGATAAGGAACTATGAGAAGTTGATGTGTTTGGAATCACAGAAACCGAAGAAGCTTCATATATAAGCTATTAGATCAAGGGCTGGTCAATGGGAGATAGATGTGAAGGGAGTGGGTAGAAGTGGATGGGTGTCCTGGTGGATGGTGGAGCAGGGAAATAAGTGCGTAAAGACACGTGTGCCAAAGGCAGGGACAACAGTGACACTAATTTTTAAATCCACAATAAGGGATATACCTTTAACTTGCTGGTCTGTCTGATACTTCTCTAAATCTGAACATTCACATTAAGACAGACTAGGAAGAAGTACTGGCCATCCACTTCTAAAATTGCAGGCCTCTGAAAACCCTATGTACAACAGAACTAATAAATTAGAAAGTGTAAATCCTTATAAAGTATCAGAGTGATTTTATAAAAGTTAAAAATGTGAATCCTTACAAAGTAATGCTACTGTTTATTAAAATTGATAGGTAAAATGCTCCAAAACAAAAATGTAGCGCTTATAAAGGAACAGTAGAACTACGAAAGTATAACATTTACTATGACTTTTAACCACTTGCTTTCTCCATTTGATCCTTTCATCCTTTATCCTATTATGAAATCAATTTTTTGTCTATAATTGCATTTTATCAAGCCAATTCAATCTATATTTTCATAAAAGATTAATTTTTAAGTGATTTTATTTTGTTTATTCATACATATTGTATTTGACATGTTCTTTCAATGACATTGTTTGATACAATCATTTCCATACTTTGTGTCTTATATAATCAATCACCATTAATTAATCACCATTGATCTATTCCCACTATTATCCCATCTTTTCAGATCTTGTGTATTTAGTTTTCACAGACACTATCTCCAGCTATAGCTTAATATATAGTAATATTACATTTTCAAATAAAACTAAATATCTCCAAGTAATGATTATATGAGAGGTCCCTAACAGCAGACTTTCCCATCACGATACGCTTTTTGATTTCCTGACTGCTGGTACCAAGAGTGTTGACAGTGGAGCCGAGCAAACTGAAGCTGTGAACACTCTCAATCTCTTTGTCATCCATCCTGACGCTGCTAATTGGTCGAGTGGCGAGAATCTTTGTCTTCTTGACATTGAGCCTTAGTCCATACTGAAGGCTGCAGTCCTTGACACTTTGCAGCAAGTGCATGAGGTCCTCCTCAGTTTCAGCAAGCAGGGTTGTGTCATCTGCATAACGGAGATTGTTAATAGATCTTCCACCAATCCTGATGCCACAATTCTCATCATAGAGCCCAGCCTCTCGGATAATCTGCTCTGCATACATGTTGAAAAGGTATGGAGACAGGATGCATCCCTGGCGTACACCCTTCCCAATTTTGAACCACGCAGTGTTACCCTGCTCTGTTCTGATGACTGCCTCTTGGTCCAAGTATAGGTTTTGTATTAGCACAATTAAATGTTCTGGGATTCCCATTCTTCTCAGAGTCAGCCACCATTTGTTATGATCCACACAGTCAAATGCCTTTGCATAATCAATGAAACACAGATAGACATTCTTCTGGTATTCTCTGCTTTCAGCCAAGATCCATCTAACATCAGCAACGATATCCCTAGTACCACGACCCCTTCTAAACCCAGCCTGGACTTCTGGCAGTTCTCTGCTGATGTGCTGTTCTAATAGTTTTTGGATGATCTTCAGTAGAATCTTGCTTGCATGTGAAATCAATGACACTGTTCTGTAGTTTCCACACTCAGTTGGGTCACCTTTCTTTGGAATGGGAACAAATATAGATCTCTTCTAGTCAGTTGGACCTGTTAGGGACCTCTCAAAGGTACTCAGGAGCAACAGTGTCTCTCTGTAGACTAAGGTGTGCCTGATACAGGTCATGGTATTTGCAATCGCTTGTTATGCATCAGAGAGTTGGACAATGACTAGGGAGGACAGAAGGAGAGTGGATGCTTTTGAGCCATGGTGCTGGAGAAGGGTACTGAATGTACCGTGAACTGCCAGGAAAACAAACAGATTCATCTTGGAGAGGATTAAACCAAGCTACTCCTTGGAGGCAAGGATTCTGGGGCTTCGTCTGACATACTTTGGACATGTTGCCAGGAGGGCGGGTCCTTGGAGAGGGACATCATTCTTGGGAGGGTGGAGGGACTGCGCAGGAGGGGAAGACCCTCTATGAGATGGATTGATTTGGTGACTGGGGTAATCGGGATGGGTGTGTCAGAGGCGGTGCGGTTGGCGCAGGATAGAGCAGGGTTTAGGGCTGTTGTGCATAGGGTCACTATGAGTCGGAAACGACTAGACGGCACATAACAACAACAATGATTATATGTTGTTGTTTTTTTTGTTGTTATGCCACAGCAATTCGCCTGCTTCTCATAACAATAGCTCTGAATCCTAACCTGTACTCTGACACATCTACCCCCATTGTGCTAGTCACTGTGTCAATCCACCTCATCTGGGGTGTTACTCTCCTGCACTGTACCTCCACCTTTCCAAGATAATAACCTTTTCCCAGGACAGGTCTCTCCTGGCCACATGCCCAAAGTATGTGAGAAGGAGCTTCAAAATCCTAGCCTCCAACTTTTCTCACCCTTTCCAAGACAGACCTATTTGTTTTCTTAGTTGTCCATGGTAAAGACTCTTCTCCAGCACCACTAATCAAAGGCATCAATTCTTCTTCTGCCATCCAAAGTCATTATCCAGGTCTCTGATACATAGCAAGTGACTGCAAAGACTACTGCCTGGATCCCGTGCACCTTAGGGTCTAGACTGACATCATTGGTTCACAGCACTCTGGAAAGGTCTCTTATAGTAGATTTACCTAATGCAATCAGTCTTTTGCCTTCCTGACTGCTGATACCAAGAGTGTTGCTTGTGGAGCTGAGCAAGCTGTAACTGTTAGTAATCTCAATCTCGTCTCCATCCATCACAGTTCTGCCAATTGACCCAGTGGTGAGAATCTTTGTTTTCTTGATACCTTCAATCCACATTGAAGACTATAATCCTTGACCTTCTGCAGCAAGTACTTCAGGTCCAGCTTAGTTTCAGCAGCCAGGGTTGTGTCATCTGTATAACATAGGCTGCTGATGAGTCTTCCTCCAATCCTGATGCCACAGTCCTCCTAATAAATCTCAATCTCCTAAATGATCTGTTCCGCATACAGATTAAAAAGGTATAGAGATAGGACATATCCCTGACATACTCCTTTCCTGATTTTGAACCATTCAGTGGTTCCCTTCTCTGTCTGAGGATTGCTTACTCGTCCAAATACAGCTTTTGCATAAACACAGTCATGTGTGCTAGGATTCCCATTCTCCTCAAGGTTAAACACAATCTGTTGTGATCCACACAGTCAAATGCCTTTGTATAGTCAATGAAAATAGGATAAATATATAATGGTATATATATATGCTACTGGAAAAACGTTCTTAGACAAAATGTAGAACCAGTTTCATTGGTAAAGAATTATTTTAATGTCTCTGAAACTGTCAAGCAAAAATGTTAATTTAATCAACTCTTCTGAGACCTTCCTACAATCAGAAAAACACCACTGGTGTTATTAATTGAATAGTCTAGACATCTGTCCTCTTTCAGGAAACAAAAGTAAACTATCTTCTCTATGTTCATCTATAGATTTCAACATAGTTTGTCATATGATTATGTGGCAGTTATAATCATTGAACTATATATGTGTGTATATTCATGTATATGTATCTATTTACACAATCATACTCATTTATAGACTATGTATTTAAGTGTTCACTTTTGTAAATACTTTACATGAATTATTGCCTGAAGCCTTCCTGTCAAGCATGTAACATTTTGAGCATTTGCAAGATTAATCAGGCATATGTAATATTGCTACTTTCAATTAATTACACTAATGCTCAATTAGATCCACCAAAATGCTCTTACATCTTTCTTGTTTTCTTTTTTAAAATAGTTTCTTCTTTTTTTTTAGGAAAAAAATTAAAAATAAATGCTAACAACTTTAGAACCCACATTGCCTATGTCAATTTATATATTAATGATTGGCAGCAAGACATTAAATCATACAAAAAAATAGTAACTATTTTTAATACATGCAGATTAGTCCAGAAGTATTTTTTCAAGTATACAAATAATTTGTTTCACACACACACACACGTTGATTTGACCCTAACTTCACCATGATGATTCTTTTTCTGTGCAGTTGAGTCAATTCTGATTCACAAGGAATTATGTATAAAGAGATTTTATCCACAGGATTTTGAAAGGTGTAGACTTTTGGGAAGTAAGTTGCCAAACCAACTTTCAGGTATCTCTGGCTGAACTTGAACAGCCAACCTTTTGGTTAGTAGTAGTGTACTTAACTGTGCTACATACACAGGCACACTTTCTGTTGTACGTTAGCATTGAGTTCCAATTGTGTTTAAGTTCACAGCATCTTTGCTTGTTTAGAGTTCCTCCATACCGGAGTTCCGGTGGCCTAGTGGGAAGAAGCTGCCCCGCAATCTGAAGCTACATGGTTCAAGTCTACCAGTTGCTTCCTGGGAGAAGGATAGGAAGTCTCCTCTTGTGGTATTAACTGCCTCAGAAAATCAGCTAGGTATCCATTCCGACTGCATGGTATACAACATCAACATAAACAATCAAGAAGTGAGCTCTAATGACCTAGTTGTAGGGAGTTGTACTGCTAACACAAGGGCAGTACCTTTCTGGTTGTACAAATCTATCAACAGTTCCACAGGAGAAAAATGGGAAATCTCGTCCCTTGAGATTTAGAGTCTCAAAAAACCACTGGAGAGAAAATTATGAATTGGGCCCAAATCAACATTGGTGATATTTGTGTTGAGTTTCAACAATATATTGTCAAGTCTGTTTTTCAAGGTTCCTCTGTTTGTGTTCAAACTGTACTCCACAATTAACTACTTGCTTTACTCAGAGACCTAAGCCTTGAGAATAATAAAAAGAGCTTGTACTAAGTATGTTTCAAGATCTTCCCCACTTACAATCTATTTTGGAAAGTTATCTAACATCAGCTCATGTTATCCAAAGTAGACAAATTATATAACTTGCTTCTATCCACACTTAGTATTATTTTAATTCATCAACAAGATGGAAAGCAAACAATTAAATACAGCTATTGTAAACCAATAAGCACTTCAAATATCCATGCAAGATGTGATCTAGCTAGCAAACCTAAACATATTTCATTATCACGAATTTTAAATAATTGACATCAGTGTTTACAGAAGGAAGTGAAGCCAAATATGTATTACATTTACTAGAATTTAAATATAGCTGGAGAGCTCACTTTGTCTATATGCAAGCTGGGACTGAGTCTGTCTGCTGGAAAGTCTCTAGATAATGAAATAGATATACATAAGAAGGCAGAGATAACATGATTATACAGCCACTAAGAGAAATGAAAACGTGACTTTGGTACCTTTCTCCATCTAAATTTACTTAGTAGGGAAAACAACGATAATTCGCCTAAAGCTTTAATGCAAACATCTGACTAAAGCACAAACTCACAAGCGTCAGTATTGGAAAGTCAGAACCATCTCTGAGCTGACCCCCTGTTCGGTTTCTGGTAGTGTAAAGGACAGGCAAGGAGATTGTCTCTCTTTCTCCTTAGAACAGCTGGTAGCTTAAAAACACTAGAGGTGAGTGATCTTTGGATCAATGTCTAGGACACCAGTTACATGCCATGAAGTCGACCATGACTCAGAGTGACCTTATGAACAGCAAACCTGAACCATGTCCTATCCTGTGCCGTCCTCACCATCCCTGCTATGCTTACTCAAGCCCATTACTCCAGCCACTGTATCAAACCCTCTCATTGAGGGTCTTTATCTCTTTCACTAACTCTGGCTTTTCCAAGCTTGATGTCTTTCTACAAGGACTGGCCACTCCCAGCCACATGCCCAAAGTAAGTGAGATTCATCCTCTTTCACTCTAAGAAGCACTCTGGAAACACTCTTTCCAAAATATATTTGTTTGTTTGTTTTGCTTGAATATGAGATATTCACCTTTAGTCCCCAGCACCCTAAGACAAGGACAGTGATTATTCTTACTGTTATCTTTCATCAATGTCCAGATCTGTGATGCATAGAAAGCAACTGAACACACCATGGTTTGTATTAGCACACCTTAGTTCTCAAACAGGTATCACCGCTCCTCAGTAACTTGGAGATAGATAGCTCTGAGTGCTAACTTTCCCAGAACTCCAGCATAATAGACTAGTCTCCCTTGATGTTCAATAAATCACATTTACACAGCACTGCTAGACGTCCTTTTGTACTCTTCTAGTTTTTCCTCATGTTTGTATTTTCAATTACTCAAAATTATTTCTTTCTTCTTTTATTCATTGCTGCATATCTTATTACTTGCCTTTCCTCAATTATCAATTAAAAGTCCCTGTTTTCCTCAACTGAAAACTTTTCTTATTTTGTTGAAAATATTTAAGCAATATGATGAGCCACAAGTAAGAGTTATAATTTGAAAATCATAGAGGTGCTTACACTCACAAGCTTTTAGGGTTCTTTCCTGCTCTTAATGAATGAAGTAGCCTTCTGGGATCTAAAGTAAAATATAAATTTTAACTACTCTAATGTCTTAAAATATTATATTTTTGCAACTGACTTTTTTTGTCTTAAAAATTTTTTCTCTGTTGGTTTTTCATTCTCATCTTCCTATCTTACTCTTGATGCTGTTGTTGTTGATGTTGTTGATAGATGCTAACGAATAGAGAACGACTTATAACAACACTGTGAACAACAGACCTGAATCTTGTCATGTTGTGTGCCATGCTCCCCATCGCTGATACACTTGAGAATATTTCTGTGGTCACCCTGTCAGTCCATCTAGTTGAAAGTCTTCACTCTCTTTTGCTGATCCTCCACAATTCTAAAAAGGATATCCATCTCTAAAGAATAGCTTCTCTTAGGAACATGTTCAAAGTATGAGAGGAAGCTTTGCCTCTGAAAACCACTTGATGTCTTTCTACAAGGTTCTAGTGTTGCTGCTTCAGTCATCTCTGTATAGCCCGTTTTCTCAGGTTATTTGCTCAGCATACAAATTGAACAGACATTGTGAAAGAGACAACCTTGACGGTTACTTTTCCTGATTATAAAGTACAAAATCTTTTTCACTCCCCCCAATAATGAAGTTCCAAATACTGACTAAAAGAAAATAAAAACCACAGATTTAATTTTGAAACATTTTATGTTTACTCTCTCCTAGTGTTATGTTGTTATGTGCTGTCGAGCAACTTGTGACTCATAGCAACCCTATGTACAACAGCCCTAAACACTACTCTATCCTGTGCCAAAATGACTGCCTCTGACACACCCATCCCGATTACCGTAGTCACTGAATCAATCCACCTCACAGAGGGTCTTCCCCTCCTGTGCTGTCCCTCCATGCTCCCAAGCATGATATCCCTCTCCAAGGACCTCTCCCTCCTTACAACATGTCCAAATTAGGTCAGACGAAGCCCCAGGATCCTTGCCTCCAAGGAGTAGCCTAGTTTAACCCTCTCCAAGATGAATCTGTTTGTTTTCCTGGCAGTCCATGGTACATTTAGGACTCTTCCCCAGCACCACAGCTTAAAAGGATCCACTCTCCAGTCCTCCCTAGTCATTGTCCAACTCTCTGATGCATAACAAGCGATTGCAAATACCATGGCCTGTATCAGGCACACCTTAGTCTCCAGAGAGACACTTTTGCTCTTGAGTACTTTAGAGAGGTCCCCAACAGCAGAATTTCCCATTGCAATATGTTCTTTGATTTTCTGGCTGCTGGTGCCAAGAGTGTTGACTGTGGAGCCAAGGAAACTGAAGCTGTGAACAATCTCTATCTCTTAGTCATCCATCCTGATGCTGCCAATGGGTCCAGTGGTGAAAATCTTTGTCTTCTTGACATTGAGCCTAAATCCATACTGAAGGCTGCAGTCCTTGACCCTCTGCAGTAAGTGCATGAGGTCCCCCTCAGTTTCAGGAAGCATAATGCAGATTGTTGATAGATCTTCTTCCAATCCTAACACCATGCTTCTCCTCATAGCTCTGCGTACAGGTTGAAAAATTATGAAGATAGGACATATCCTTGGCATACACACCCTTCCCAATTTTGAACCAAGCAGTGTTACCCTGCTCTGTTCTGATGACTGCCTCTTGATCCAAGTATACCTTTTGCATTAGCACGATTAAATGTTCTGGTATTCCCCTCCTTCTCAGAGTCAGTCACTGTTTGTTATGATCCACACAGTCAAACGCCTTTGCATAATCAATCAAACACAGATAGACATTCTTCTGGTATTCCCTGCTTTCAGCTAAGATCCCTCTAACATCAGCTACAATATCCCTAGTTCCACCACCCCTTCTAAACCCAGCCTGGACTTCTGGCAATTCTCTGCTGATGTGGTGTTCCAGTTGTATTTAAATAATTTTCAGCAGAATCTTGCTTTCATGTGAAATCAATGAGATTGTTCTGTAGTTTTCACACTCTGCTGGGTGACCTTTCTTTGGAATGGGAACAAATATAGATCTCTTCCAGTCAGTTGGCCAAGTGGTTGTTCTCCAGATTTTTTGGCACAACTTGGTGAGCACATCCAGGGCAGCATCTGTTAGCTGAAATATGTCAATTGGTATACCATTAATTGCTGGGGTCTTATTTTTTAATATTTCCTTCAAAGCAGCTTGAAAATCTTCCTTCATCACCATAGGCTCTTGCTCAAATATTATTTCATTAATTTCTTCAGTATCTGCCACTTCCTTTTGATACAATGACTCAGTATATTCCTTTCATCTTCTTTTAATACTTCCTGGATCATTTAACATTCTGCCTAAAGTACCCTTGATTATAGGAAATTGAGGTTTGAATTTGTTCTTCAGTTCTTGAGCTTAAGAAATGCTGAACAGTGCTCGCTTTGGCAGCACATATACTAAAATTGGAACGATACAGAGAAGATCAACAAGAAGCGTTCCAAAAAAAAAGAAATGCTGAACAAGTTCGGCCCTTTTGATTTTCCGACTCTAGCTCCTCTCACATTTCATTGTAATATCATGCTTTGTTATTCCATGCTGCCTTTTGGAATCTTCTGTTCAGCTCTTTAGTATCTTGAATTCTTCCTTGTACTTTGGCTTCTCTACACTCCAGTGCAATCTTCAGAGTTTCTTCTGACATCCATTTTGTTCTTTTTTTCCTCTTCTGTCTTTGTAATGACCGTTTGCACTCTCCCTGGATGATA
>NW_006399869.1:5627591-5644700 GCF_000299155.1 Elephantulus edwardii | reverse complement strand
AGCTTGAACTTGCATATGAGTAGTTGGTGGTCTGTTCCACAATCAGCTCCTGGCCTAGTTTTCACAGCTGATATTGAGCTTCTCCAGCGGTTTTTTCTGCAGATGTAATCGATATGATTCTATGCATACCATCAGGTGAAATCCATGTGTATAACCTGAATTTATGTTTCTTATAAAACGTATTTGCAATGAATAGTGTTATGATACATTTTTTAAAAATGGATTAATAGATAGCTTTATCAAGATATTCTTTAAAAAATTTCAAGTATGCATCAGCAATTATGTTTTCTAAAGCATTTATGTATTTTATAATTACTAGCAGCCAGCTTTCCTAGGCTAGGTGTACAAATTTCTTCTCAAAAATTTGAGCTAAAAATGCCAACTTGGAAAGAAAAAAAGAACTTAAATGTCTGTCTAGATAATCCTCTCAAAAAGAATAAAATAATGTCAGATCTCATTCAAATAGCACATACATAGCTGTAACAACTACATTTCCCCAGTTGTTATTGTTTGCAATACACATTAAATGTGCAGAACATTTGCCTTTATAGCAGTTTTATTCTCAGCACAGTCTATGGCAAAATGGTTTCTGCTCAATTGGCATTCTCATAAAAGATTTAATTCCCACTTCATTTTGACATAGATTAAAATCTTAGATTTCTTACTCCAACTTATTTCTTCACTTCTTGTAAATAAACCATTTTATGTATCAGTCTGACGCAATGCTAGAATGAAGAATCTACATGTGTTATAATTTCATGAAATTAATTACAGTAGCTATAAATTATTTGGGGGAAGAGAATTATTTAAAGCTTAACTTATCACAAAAACATAAAACAAGGTGTTATATAGAAACAATGTTTTATGGCACATTAAGTATCACCACAAAGTAATTATTGACTAGGAACAAATACTAAAACATTTTATATTTTATTATAGCTGTTTTTTTCTTAATCAGCAATGTTAATATAAATAAATTTGGAAAATCACACACATTGGGTTTTTTATCTTACATATAGTAAAAAATAATTAGTAAAATATAGTCTTAGTTAATACTGACTCATTTATGGGCCATGGATAGTGACTGCAGGAATTCTAGAGGCATAGAGAGCAGTGGATTGCACTGCTGATCAAAAGGTTCTGCCTCTCTGCCACCAGCAGCTTCCTGAGAGAAAAAGAGAGTCTCCTTTTGTTAAGACTTTTACCCTCAAAAATCTGACGGAGAGTGACTCTAAATTACAATCAAATGGAAATAGTTGGAAACAATGTTGGTTAAAGTGAGTCTAAGTAACAGTAACTGCCGACTATATCACAGAAAGATTCACATCTTTTAAAACTCAAATAATAAAAGAGAATGTACAGATATCAAAACAGGTATGTGCACAAGTATGTTTGCCCCTAGTTCGTAAAAATATTTAGCACACTAGGCTGCTTACTAAAATATTGGAGGTCCTGGTACAATCACAGGCAAATCAAGAGAATTCTGAAAATCTGCTTCTGAAAACGCAACCATTAGAAATTCTATAAAGGTTCTATTCTGACTCACATATGTTCATCATAGGGAAAAGTTGACTCAGAGACAACTTTTCCCACCTATATTTTAAAGTTGACCCCTGATTTTATTTAAAAAAGTAATCAATATATATGAATGTATACATGAAATATATTTAATCAAGTCAGATAAGATCTATGAAGTCAGAATCAAATCATAGGTGACTCTCCAGCAGTTTTTTGGAGGGTGTAATTTGCCCAGCAAACTGATTCTCTTTCTCCTGAGGAACCTTCGGTGGATTTAAAAAAACAAAATAGGGAAGAGTCCTATGTACCTTTCACGCAGTTTATCCCCAGGGTGATGTTTTATAAACCTTTAGGAAACAATTCACATAAATGACATTACCACTCTTAGACTTACTCAGATTTTCCCAATTTTGCTAGTAATGTGTGCATACGAGAGCTCTTGCTGGTGCAGCACAAAGGAGATTGCACTGCTAACCCCAAGGTCAAGTCTGTCTGATTGTTTGAATCCACAAGCGGTTCTGAGGGAGAATGATGGGCAATCTCCTCCCATGCGATGTGCAGCCTCAGAAACCAATAAAAAGACAATTAAAAATCAATTCAACTCAAAATTATTGAGAAGGTGGCTGTGTCTGTGTGGTACATGTGCATATATAAGTGCGTTAGTAGAGATTTGGTAATATTTTTAAAACTACATTACAAGGTGTCAGTAATTTCCTAAGAAAAATATCAGCAATATTTATTTGTAAAATTCTTTAGGTTTAATGATCATATGATCTTTCTTGTAACTACTCAATTGGGCCTTTCTATTGTAAATACGTAAAGGCAATACCTAACCAAATGAGTACAACTGCATTATACCAAAATTTAATTCTAAAAATCAACTTTGGGTTGGATTTGGCCTGTCAGTCTTGGTTTGTTGAGCCTTGTTCTATGTTATTCATCATCAATTTTTGTTAGAAAAAAGAGGAGCAAAAGCTTTTTTTCTGAAGAAGGAACTCATCGTATTATTACAATTTTTTTATTTGTTTTGATATATCTCTATAAAATGTATAACTAAACAATGTATATATTTCTATATAAAATAGGTAAATTATTTTGAGTAACTATCTTAATATTTTTGTTAGTTTCTTTCTATAAGCTATTACTGGGTGCTATAATGGAATATAGCAATCAAAACAATTTCAGACCTTCAGTTTTAGAGAATCTTTTTCACATTCCACACTTGGCAAAAAGCACCCTAATAGGCAAAATATTTGAGGGTTTTTGTTATGTTTTATTCCTTCCACTGAAATGAAATTATTTTAGAAATTAGATGTACATTAGGCAAAACACCAAAACAATTAAAAACAGACCCACAAATTCTGAAACCTGAGGAAATCACTAATCCTGGCAAATATCTCAGAAAGATTGATGAAATATAAAGAGATGAAGTATAAAGAGAAAGTACTGCTTTAGTCATAGTTATATTAAACATAGTTACTGTAAGTATGGAAAACAAAATTTTCAAACTATTATTTTTTAAAGTGAACATATAAGGTCAACCTAGCTTTTCCATATATTCTATGTTGACTTGTATATTTAATTTGTACTATGCATAAGCATCCCGGTAAATACAAAAATAATTGTTTCTATGCAATAATCATTATTTTATATTCCTGAGACACTGTATCAAAAGGAATTGGCAGATACAGGAGAATTTAATGAAATAACATTTGAGCAAGAGCCTATGGTGATGAAGGAAGAAGTTCAAGCTGCTTTGAAGGAAATAGCAAAAAATAAGGCCCCAGGAATAGATGTTAAACCAACTGACATATTTCAGCTAACAGATGCTGCCCTGGATGGGCTCACCAAGTTGTGCCAAGAAATCTGGAGAACAACCACTTGGCCAACTGACTGGAAGAGATCTATATTTGTTCCCATTCCACAGAAGGGTGACACAGCAGAGTGTGGAAACTACAGAACAATCTCATTGATTTCACATGCAAGCAAGATTCTACTGAAGATTATCCAAAAATGACTGGAACAGCACATCAAAAGAGAACTTTCAGAAGTTCAGGCCGGGTTTAGAAGGGGTGATGGAACTAGGGATATTGTAGCTGATGTTAGATGGATCTTAGGTGAGAGCAGGGAATACCAGAAGAATGTCTATCTGTGTTTCATTGATTATGCAAAGGCATTTGACTGTGTGGATCATAACAAACTGTGGCTGACTCAGAGAAGGATGGGAATCCCAGAACACTTAATCGTGCTAATGTGAAACTTTACTGGGACCAAGAGGCAGTCGTCAGAACAGAGCAGGGTAACACTGCTTGGTTCTAAATTGGGAAGGGTATATGCCGGAGATGTGTTCTATCTCCATAGCTTTACAACCTGTATGCAGAGCAGATTATCAGAGAGGCTGGGCTCTATGAGGAGAGGTGTGGAGTTTGGATTGGTGGAAGATCTATTAACAATCTGCGTAATGCAGATGACAGAACCCTGCTTGCTGAAACTGAAGAGGACCTTATGCACTTACTGCAGAGGGTCAAGGACTGCAGCCTTCAGTATGGACTGAGGCTCAATATCAAGAAGACAAAGATTCTCACCACTGGACCCACTGGTAGCATCAGGAAGGATGGTGAAGAGATTGAGATTGTTCACAGCTTCAGTTTGCTTGGCTCCATGGTCAACACTCTTGGCACCAGCAGTCAGGAAATAAAAAAACGTATTGCTATGGGAAAGTCTGCTGTTAGGGATCACTCTAAAGTACTCAAGAGCATCGGTGTCTCTCTGGAGAGTAAGGTGCACCTGATACAGGCCATAGTCTTTGCAATCACTTGTTATGCATCAGAGAGCTGGACAATGACTATGGAGGATGGAAGGAGAATAAATGCCTTTGAGTTGTGGTGCTGGAGAAGAGTATTGAAAGTACCATGGACTGCCAAGAAAACAGATTCATCCTGGAGAGGGTTAAACCAGGCTGCTCCTTGGAGTCAAGGATTCTGGGGCTTCATCTGACATACTTTGGACATGTTGTAAGGAGAGACAGGTCCTTGGAGAGGGACATAATGCTTGGGAGTGTGGAGGGACAGCACAAGAGGGGAAGACCCTCTATGAGGTGGATTGATTCAGTGACTGGGGTAATTGGGATGGGTGTGTCAGAAGCAGTGAGATTGGCAGAGGATAGGACAGGGTTTAGGGCTGTTGTACATAGGGTCGCTATGAGTTGCAAACGACTCAAAGGCACATAACAACAACAATAACAACAACAATATACAATAATAAATAATTGGTTGGTCAGGGGACAAAATTTGTTAGAGAATAAAATGTGAAATTAATTTAAAAGCATGCCACTTACATAGTTTATGCTACCATATATATATTAACAATAGAGAAGAATATTTCCACTTTATTATCTCACATTTAATCAGAGAAAAAAACTTTTGTTGGTTTCAGAGGATAATGCTAATAGAATTCATTTTACCTTCTTTTAAAAATAGAACAGAAGAAAAAACAAACTGTAAACTAAAACAAGTAATATTCTTTCCCACAAAATTATCTAATTATTTCCTTTAATCATACAAAAGATGCTCTAATACCTACAAAAAATGACTTTTCATCACTTTAAAACCTCTAGTCTTCTTTTTTTGCCACTTTGGAAATAATAATAATTTGCCAACCTGAAAAATTAAGTTTTAATTTTTAATTACATTAATAGTGGAGGAGTACAATAACATTATATTTTATTTATACCTTTACGCTAAGAAAAAAACACCTAAAACAGTTTTAAGTATATACATACTTCTGGAACATTCTGAGAAATTTGGATAAGAACTCAACCAAGAGTTAAAAGACTTTTGACTTATTAGAATAATGACAGTTATACATATATTGCTGTTGTTGTTGTGTGCCCTCAAGTCAGAACCCACTCATAGTTGACCCTCCAGCAGATTTTCAAATGTTCAAGTCACACAGGAACAAAATTTCTCTTTCCCCATAGAGCTGCATATGAATTCTAATTGCATGCCTTTGGGTTGGCAGTGCAAGCCCTTACAGCTCAGCCACCAGAGTGCCTCTTATAAATAATAAGTCCCTTAAAATTTCAGGGTTAATAATAATTGTTATAAAGCAAATATTTTCTCCAGCAAAAATATTCAATGAATAAATGCATAATTATGTTAAAGCAGCTCAGTGACTCATTTCTATAGCATATTAACATATTTTTTAAATTAAAATTTTATCAAATTCAGCAGTACTTGCACATAATTACTCATGATCTCCAGTAGCACAAAAGTTCAGTTTTTAAACTATTTTTACTTATTATTTACAATTGGAATTTATTATAGTATAGCATCTATACTACATAGCATAATTGTAATTGTGCAGTGCAAACTGACATCACAGGTTTTAATCAGAAGATGTCATCACAGCAGTGCCTGGCATTCCCTATTCCCTCATTTCCACTCTAGGTGCTATTTGCGGGGTAGATTTGGCATGTTGAACGAATTGGCCATTAGGCATCCCTGAGATAGCTGCTTTGATTGGTAAGCCATATGGCATAATGCTGAAAGCTATAGCAAATTCTGAGTCATATTTTGGCCAGCCTTATACTCTTAACTATCAGAACTGTATCTATGATAATCACTGTTTTTATACTTTTTGCCATAATCATGCTCACTATTTGGTTTATTTACTTTCCAAAAACTTGCTGATCTTAAATCACACTGGAATATAAATTCTATCTTAGAGTTTAGAATATTAATGGAGAATGAGGGGGGGAATGGAGGAAATAACCATCTGAGGATCTCTGTGCACTTACCACGAAAGAAACAGTCTTCATTGTGAACAATGGTGATCTTCTGTTTTTTCAGGCATGCGGCTCTGTGCACTTCACAGTGGTTTTCATAAAATTGCCCATCAGATCCACATACAGGCTTGTAGTGTCGCTTGCAAAACTCCATGCAGGCACATTCTGCGTGGCCAATCTCTCTGTTGATAACACAGTGTCTCCCCAAACCACAGTACTTATTTTCACATGATCCAAAAGGGCCATCTTGAATCAAAAATCCTACAGATAAAGAACGGGAAAGCATTTAAATCCATGTGTTCAATCTTATCACTAAGTGTCATCAAGTTGGAATCAACTCCAAATGACCATCCAGTGGGGCTTCTGAGACAATAAATTGTATGGAAAGAGTTTCCCCATGTTTCTCCAATGGAGTAACTGGTGGATCTGAACTTCTCATCTTTGGGCAGAAAAATTTCCTATCCAGTATGCCACCAGAATCCCCTTATGTCCACTAGTATGAGCACTTCAAAACATGCGATAAATTTTAAATGGTTCTAAGATAATTATACGCACTAGATTTTAGCTGTTTTCAGGGATTGGAGGAAACCTTCAGATTAACTTTCCACAATTCACTCATTCAGAAATGTTGCCCATTTCCTTCCTCCCATTGGCTCTTCTCCCACTCCAGCCCAGGATCCCGAAAAAGAGTGGTGTGTGTGTGTGTGTGGTGTGCGTATGTGTGTGTGTGTACAAATCTATGTATATATGTGTATATATATATATATATATATATATATGTAATTAAATTGCTCTCATTCATGACCTCACCCTTTTTCTTGCTTGTTTTATGTCCTTGAAAATGACTTTTTTGCTAGATTATAACTTGAGGGTAATTTTATTAACCATTTCTCAGAAATGTACTAAATATTACATGCAACAATCTATGAAAAAACTTAAGAGTTACCTTTGGAATATATTAACCACTAAAATGTCAAATATTTCGTTAACATGTTTCTAAAAGAATATAGACACAAAATACATAATGTACACAATGAAAAGCAAAAGGTCATTGGATCACAGAAATGTGTTGATAGGTTCTGAATGCAGGCCCATACATTTCTCAATTTTGTCACTTTGCAGTCACTGATGCATTTCGTAACAAAAAGCCATGAGGATGTTGTTTTCCTAGTTATTTATTAAGGGATCTCTCATGGCTTAGTGGAAAGAATCTGCACTGCAATCCTGAAGGCACAAAGTTTGATGCTACCAGCTTCTCTGTGAGAGAAGGATGATCTATCTCCTCCTGTGTGATTAATTGCCTCTGAAAATCCACTGGAGTGTCAACTATGGGTCGGTTTCAACTCTATGCTACACAACAACAACAGTTACTTATTCAGATTAACATAAGAAAAGTATAGGTGATGAATCCAGTGGTCTTCCTAAAAGAAGACCAAAAAGAATCATTCCATTCTGGTATTTTAAGTAAATTAATCTTTGTCCACTTTAAGAAATTATTCACTTAAAACTAAGAAAGTGCTAAAATTAGCACTAAAGTTTCATTTTGGGGACTAGTCTAAGAATATTTTTACTCAGTGGTTATTATTATCATTGTTTTTAAAAGTTTTTCACAATATAAAGACAATATTTCTCTCTACAAGGTACATCTGTACTATTAATCAAATCTATACAGTATAAAGCATGAAGAGATTTTTCTTCAGGAACAATACGGTAAAAATAGAGGATTAGTGAAAAAAGACCTTTATCTGTATACAAGGTCAGTAGTTGCAATAATAAGTTTAAGCACATTAAAGGTTTTTTTTAAAAAAAGTTTTTCATTATTCAGTGTATGTTTTCTTCCCTCCTCCATTTAATCCCCTCCTCCAGTCCACTTTTCAATGAACCTCTTGTTCCAGTCATACATACATAAATCTTGTTCTTGTCATACATATATTACCTAATCATTTATTTATTTTGGACCATTCTTCTCTTTATCTATTCCAATGCAATGTTCCTTATCCATTATTTTCCTATTCTCCCACCAACCACCCATATTAGTCCTATTTTATAACATTGCACTATTTGTCCTTTTGTGACTCAGCATAATGTTCTCCTGGCTCACCTATGTGGCGTAGTATTTTATGAATTCAACAAACAAATGGATAGAAAAATTATGATACATTCACACAACTGAATATTAATAGCATTGAAAAACAGTAGAGATTTTGAGGATGGCAGAGGATTAGGTAGTGTTTCTCTCTATTAAAAGATTGTCTATGCAAATCATAACAACTATGAGACATCATCTCACCCCAGTAAGAAGAGCAAAATTTAACAAAGCAGCAAACAACAAATGCTGGCGAGGTTGCGAAAAAACTGGAACCTGCATTCACTGATGGTGGGAGTGTAAAATGGTGCAGCCAATATGGAAGGCTGTATGGTGCTTTCTCAAAAAATTGCAAATAGAAATACCATTTGACCCAGCAATTCCTCTACTGGGAATATACCCTAAAGAAACCATAACTGCCACCCAAGCAGATATATGCACAGCCATGTTTATTGTGGCTTTGTTCACAATAGCAAATAGCTGAAATAACCTAAGTGCCTATCAACAAACGAATGGCTAGAGAAGCTGTGGTATATTCACACAATAGAATACTATGCTGAATTGAAAAACAAGGAACTCATGCAATATTATTCAAAATGGGTGACCCTGGAGGACATTATGCTGAGTGAAATATCTCAGTCACCAAAGGACAAATACTGCATAGAGCCACTCTTGTAGAACAGGACTGATATCAGGGTTGGGGTGAGACTGAGAAAGATGGGTTCAATAATGTATACTGCATTGAAACATATGAGGGAGAGAACAGTTTAAAAGCAATATATGATTGAGTAATATGATTATGACAAAAGTTGAGTCCAGAATGAAGGTTGCATAGTGGAGTATACTTGGGGTGTGAGGAAGGATTGAATACCAATGAAGAATTTTTCTTTTCCTTTGCAAAAAGAAGAGCGAACTGGGGAGATGAGGGGTGGGCAGGGAGAAAAATGCAACAATGAATGAATGGAAATCTAAAATCTCTGTAAATGTTCATTAAAAAATAATAAAATATTTTTTTAAAAATATTATCTCTGAATCAGAATCCTGTAACAGTATCTAACAACAATAACCTGTACTGTGATAAGTCTACTGATAGTGAAATGTTTGATCTATTCTTAAGCCAAAATTTCTATGGTTGTAAGACACCAGTTGCTCTATGAAAGAAAGATGTGGCACTCTACATAAAATATTTGCAACCTGAAAATTCTTTGGGTCACATCTAGTCTACCAAATGGGGTTGCTATGAGTTCGAGTCCACTTAAAAACAATGGGCTTCATTAATATGGTAAAAAACTAGAAATAATTTACAAGTTAAGAGAATGTTGTTGTTGCTGTTGTTAGGTGTTGTCTAGTAGATTTCAAACACCAATTGCTATAATTCGATACAAGGGATTGAACCCCAGTGATAGAAGACCAGAGGAATTGTTGGAAGACATCAAAGATATCATTCATAAAGAAAGCAAAATGTCATTACAAAGAAGGAAGAGATAGAAAAAACAAAATAGGTGTCAGAAGAAACTATGAAAATTGTTAAAGCATTAAAAAAAACCCAAAAACCAAAAAACATAAAAGATGCTGAAGTAAAAAAAAAGCTGAACAGAATATCCTAAAGAAAAGCTCAAAAAAGATAAAACGAAATTTTCAAAGAGCTGGAGTTAGAGAATTAAAAAAAAATTAGCTCAGCATTTCTCAAGCTGAAAGAACTGAAAAACAAATTCAAATATTGAGTTTCAATATTAAGAGATATTATGGGTACAGTCTTAAATGATCTAGAAAACAAACAAAAAATGATAGAAGGAATATGTAAAATCACTGTACCAAAAAGAATTAGTTGATGCTGAAAAAATGCAATTAACTGCCTCTGAAAACCTCCTGGGTAGTCAACTATGGGATGGTTCGGACTCTATGGTACAGAACAACAACAGCAACCATCTGAACAAGAACCAGTGGTGATGAAAGATAAAATTCAAGTTGCACTGAAGGCATTGGCAAAAAGTAAGTTCCCAGAATTAATATAATACCAATTGACATGTTTCAACTAACAGATACATCATTGGATGTGCCAACAAGTTTTTGCCAGGGAATCTGGAGGAGGGCTACCTGGCTAATCTGACTGCAAGAGACCCATATTTTTTCCTATTTCCAAATGGTTAAGAATAAAAATTCTAATTAAGGAAAGGAAAAATTAAACCAAACAGATACCTACACACAGTTCTCTGGCACTGAGTCAATCCCAACTTAGAGCTATATCTATATTGTAGGTGAGTATAAAGCTACTCCATAGGATTTCCATACTATAAGTTTTTACAGAATTTACAGCCTCATAACCTGGGACACAGGTAGGTTCAAACTATTGATGTTTTAGATACTAGGCAAGTGTTCTAACCTCCATACCACCAGAACTCATTCTGACAGTATTTAAGTCAACATCTCTCCCAGCAGAAAATTGAGGAACTTGAATGAATATCTAACATATATCTGTTTACTTAACTGTAAAATAGGGACTAAAAGGTGGTTATTACTCTCTCTTCAGAAACTGATGTAGCATACTAAGATATTAAAAGAAAACTATTTAAAGACTCAGTTTTCTTAGCTATCTCACAAAGAAACCTATGAAGTTATTTTTATTTATTTCTTTTCTTGAATATTTAAACCATCTAAAACTTAGTAAAAATCTAGCTATATGATTATTTGGTTAAAAAAAACTAATTCATTTTGTTAATAACAAGTTAATCCTAAATAAATATTCTTTTTTCATTTAGTCTATATTTGCACTGTATCTCAAGCACAGAACATGGGACATAGGGGTACCAGGCCATGCTCATCTCTCTGAAAGGGACAAAGGAAATGAGAATAGCACAGTTCCCCAATATCCCCAAAGTAGAAAGCAGATAAAGAAGCTGTGGCCCAGCCTCTTGATGTCTCAAGAGCTACACTAGCAGCAAGAGGTTCCTTTATTTGTTGTTACTTGAAGACTCACAGTTATGGAACCAAGAAATACTTAGGGAAATAAGTTGGAGAGTGGGGGAGGCAAAGAGTATCTCACAATACAAGTCCAGATTTAGCCCCACAGTCATAAGACACAGTCCCACAATACAGACAGGCTCTGGTTTCAGTTCACCAACACAAATTTAAGAAGCCTCCAGTTTCCTCAGTCATCCAACAAGGATTGCTTCACACCAGTGTATAAGACATCTTCTTTAATCATGTGGCAAGAACAGCAAAACCTTTAACTGTGGCCAGCACGAATACAAGGGGCTTCCAGTCAAACCTTGCCATAGTTTCTCCACAGCAATTTCATAGTTTCTCCACCATCATTACTAGTATGTCCCCAAACACTTGTTGCCATAAGTCTTGTTCTCACAATTCTTGCTACTCAGCTTGGAAAGCACTTCCGCTCTCTTCTCACAGCTGTTAATAATTTGGAAAACCATGTATCTGCAGTTAAGGTAGCTGGAGATCAGAGGATGCTTATGTAATGGCTAAAAGGCCAACTTTTAGGCTAACACCACAATCATCACTCACTTTTATTCAATTATCTGTAAACAATGACTACAGATGACAGAAAGAAAAATGATTCCTTTGAGCTGAGGTGCTGGAGAAGAGTGTTGAATATACCATGAACTGTCAGGAGAACAAACAGGTTCGTCCTGGAGAGGGTTAGACCAGGTTGCTCCTTGAAGCTTTTTCTGACATACTTTGGGCATGTTGCAAGTAGAGACCAGTCCCTGAAGAGAGACTCCATGCTTAGAAGGGTGAAGGGACAGAGAAAGAGAAGAAGGCCGTTGATGAGATGGATTAATACAGTGACAGGGGTAATGAGGGTAAATGTGTCAGAGACAGTGAAGTTGGCACAGGAAACGACATGCCAGCACCTAACAATAACTATATATATATATATTTAAAATGTGTTCTATAAAATGTTAAACAAAATAGAAGAATATGAAAAAAAATATGTTGGAAATTCTAAAACAATTGTGCACATGTGAAACCTATACATAGACAAATTTTTCTGTATAGAAAAGAAACTCTTCAAATTTAGCAAGTATTACCAAAAATATTTGTTAAAACACAGATCATAAAAGTTTCTTTTAAGTAGGCCTGATAAACACATAAAATTATTTTATGATATGTTGAGATATGATGGTGATTTCTACTACAGAGACCAAAATTTGAATGCTATTGATTTAATAAATATTTTTATTTTATATATAAATGTAGATCAAAACAATTACCTATGAAACAGACTTGATTAATATCTATGAAATTATCCTAAATGGAAAAGATACAAATTTATGTTGTGATTAAAATCATGTAAATAAGAAACATTTGGAAGAGATTAACAAAAGGATATGAAAAAATTGACTCAATTAATTAACTCATGTTAGATATAATGTGCAAATTATTGTCTTTTAAAGTGATTGCTCTTTTAATGATTAATGTGATAAATTAAGACCAAAACCATGTCAGTGATGAATAAAAATAATACTGATATTAAGGATAAAACATTTTGCTGTTACTTTCTATTTTTATATCACAATTTATATAAACTGCAGATAAAATGCTTGATAGGGTCATATATAAGGTGACTGATATGGTCTAGTGGCAAGAAACTGCAGTGCAGTCCCAAAGGTATACAAGTTAAAGCCATCAGCTGGTTCACAGGAAAAGGATAGACAATCTCCTCCTGTGCAATTAACTGTCTCTGAAAACCTGCTGGAGGGTCAGGTATAAGGCTACTATGAATGGATAGTACAAAACAATAACAACAATATGTATATAACACAGTGACTTATATGATAAAATTTGTAGAAATTTATGTAAGATTTTATTTTCTTATTTCAAAGAATGGATTTATGCTTTTAACCTCACTACTTCACAGTTGATAAAAGCTTGAGACAGATAATTAACCCATTTCCAATTTTCCTTTGTGCTAAGGACATTATACAATTGATTGTATCTGGCATATCTAATCTACTGAATGAGTTTTCTAGATAGTCTCCTCTGAAAACCTTCTTCTAAAGTCTATGATCTAATTTTGATACTGGTATTAAAATATTTTCTATTCTAGATAAATTGATGTAGTATTTTACTCTAGCTAGAATCTGAGTGTTGCATATAGCTGCTACTATTCAGGAAAATTTAATTAATTTATATGCAATCCAAAGAAAGCTCCTATTATGTAAATGAATAGCTAAAACATATCTTTCTGACAGTAATTATGAATACTGCTGAACCTCAGTTTCAGCAGAGATTAGATCAATTTAGTCCGATCAACATGTCAAAGATTTCTTTTAAGTATATTTAGTCAGATAATAACCAAAGTGAATTTTAATTAAGATCTTATATCCTGCTGTTGTATACTTTTAAAATTAATATTTGTTCACAAAATGCTTATATATTTTAATGGTCAGTTCCAATTCATAGTGACTCTATCTATAACAAAACATAATGTTACCTGGTCCTTTAAGTTCCTTAAAGTTTATAGCATGCTGGAGCCCATTTCACTGTGAATATCATTCAAGTTCACTGAGGGTTTCTCTCTTTTTTTAAGGACTATCTACTACTATATGAAGTATGATATCTTTCTGAAACGGTTGGTCATTCTTGATGACCTATGTTCGAAGTAAACAAACTGTGCTTTTAAAGAGTTTTGAATACACTTCCCCAAGACATATTTGTTTGTTCTTTAGGATTGCAGTCTTTAATATGGATTGAAGCTCAGTGTCAAGAAAACAAAGGTTCTCACCACTGGGACGATTGGCAGCATCTTGATAGATGGTGAAGAGATTGAGATTGTTGACAGCTTTAGTTTTCTTGGCTTTACAACGAACACTCTTGGGACCAGCAGCCAGTAAATTAAAAGATTGATTGCATTAGGATAGTCTGCTGTCAGAGATCTCTCCAAGGTACTGAGGAGCAACAATGTCATTCTGGAGACTAAAGTATGCCTGATACAGGCCATGGTCTTTGCAATTACTTGCTATGCTTCAGAGAGCTGGACAATGATTAGGGATGATAGAAGGAGAGTTGATACCTTTGAGTTTTGGTGCTGTAGAAGAATATAGAATATACCATGGACTTCTAGGAGAACAAACAAATTCATCCTGGAGAGGGTGAAGCCAAGCTGGTCTTTGGAGGTAAGGATTCTGAAGTTTCGGACATGTTGCTTTGGACATGTTGCAAGGAAGGACCAGACCTTGGAGAGGGATGTCATGCTTGGGAGGGAGAAGGGACAGCCCAGGAGAGGAAGACCTTAGATGAGATGGATTGATTCCATCACTGGGGTAATGGAGATAGGCATGTCTGAGACATAAGATTGGCAAGGGGTAGAGCAGGGTTTAGGGCTGTTGTACATAGGGTGGCTATGATTCGCAAGTGACTCAATGGCACATAACAACAACAACAACAAATATGTTCATTATTCCTTGCAAAATCTTTACTACCACAGTTCAAAATGTGTCATTTGTAATGAAGTCTTCTATTTTCAGTGCATAGCCTTCACATGTATTTGAGACAATTAAGAGGACTATAATTTGGGTCACATTCATATTTTGAATCAAATAACATTTTTGGTTTTAACATTTTAAAGATTTCTTGTGAAGGAGATTTTCACAAAATTTCTTAATGACAGTCTCAATTATAATTAATTGCTGATCCAAGATAAATAAAATACTTGATAAATCCAATGATTATATTGTTTAATGATCCAGTTGTAAGTATTTCCTTTTTATTGTGCCAGAGAATAATCTACTGAAGACTGTTTTCTCTGATTTACAACAGTATGGGTTATAACAAGTATAATCTTAAAATGTAGACTCTATCATGCCTGGCAATAAGATCAACACACTTTTGGTTATCAGTTAGGGTTCTAGTCTTATTTTTCCACTAAATATTTGCCTGCTGTTAGCCAGGTTACACTATCTCTAAACTTGATATTCTAATGATAAAATAGGAAGAGATTAATAAATCATTATATTTACTCCTATCCAAACAACTATTTTATAACAATACTTAACAATGGTCTCAGTTTGTAAAATTAAAAATTATTTTGACTCAGATTTTTCCCCCAAGACTATTTATGCTATTTATGCTGCTTGTAGTATCATGCTAGAAATTACAAATATGGACTTGAGAATCAGAAAGACTTTTGTTTTTACTCTCTCTGTTACAAGAGGGATTTTAGGCAAATTAGTTGAAATTGTTTAACATCTGTTTAATCATTTAACTAGAACATAGTAGGAACTCCGTAAATATTGTATTAACAATAAATTAAATGCTGATAGTCATCATCATCATAGTGACGCTCTATGAATATTAAGAGGATTTTGTGAAATTATCATCTTTGGAGAGATTAGATAGTACCTGACATATACTACATGCAAAACAAAAGTAAATGTTATTAAGAAAGTTTATCTAAAACAGAATTAGCACAAAGAATGAGTATAAAATCATGGCTATTAATAAAGAGCTTCTTTTGAATGTTCTTTGTTTATAATGACATTAGGATTGTACTTAGGACTGTAAAATATCTGTTATCAAACAATATCCCTTATTTTTCAAGTATAAGCATGGGGTATCAGAACCCTTGAAAACTGGCTTTTCTAGTCATTGTGTTAGGCCCTGTAGGGGGCATGATCTCCAGTTAGTGACCTTAACTGAGAATACCTGAATTTGAAAATTATCAAAATCTCTGGGGCCAATATAAGACAAGACTTTCCACACTTATGAAAAATGATGATGATGATGGTGGTGGTGGTGGTGGTGCTGGTGGTCGTGGTGGACAGACTGAAGAGTCTGTGGTACTGTTGTGAAGAGACTGTGACAAGATGTAACCTGAGGAGCCCTGGAGAAGGAGCCATGTTTAAAGGTTTGCTTGCTGGATAATTGATGAATCCAGAGTTTTGTTTGTGCTGCTAAACTGAACATGGACTTTTACTAAGTGATAAATTGTTTCTTACTGTTAATCTGGCGTGGGACAGCTGAACTAAACCTAGACGTACATTGTGTGTTATTCTTTGCCTGCCCTAATCCCCAACCTTAATAAATTTCACAATTGTGAGTGAAGTCTGTGCGTCAAATTACAAACAGGTGCAGAGGCTTGTGGGATGGTATAGCTGATTTTATAAATATTTGCATGATTTATGGATATTATTGATAGAGAAAGATCTCCTCTATAAAGCAGGAAGATGTCAGTCTTAGCCACCCTCAAGTTCCATATACTCCTTTAATAATACAGTAAATAAAACACCATTTAGCTGCATGAATAAAACAAGGACAAAAAATTTTCCAAATTAATACAATTAAAATTTCTTTTATAGGTTAAATATTTTGCTGACCATAACTGGAAAAATATACGTTGCACTTTAATAAATTCAACATAATTGGAAATAGTGGAAACTAGCAAAGTACATTCAGCCCACACAAACATAAAGACAATTGCCAGTTCAAATATCCAGTGCCTGCAGAAGACTAAGCACACTCAATCTTTCAAGAGGTTTTAATAATCAGATATATGTTCCCTGCTGCTCCTTGGTGAAGCAGGTCAAAGAAAAGTTGGCCATCTGAAGGCCTGTCTAGTGTGTACCCTTGAAAGACAATAAGCTTGAGTAGTCACATATATGAAGTTCAGTGAATTTGGTATAATCCTTCCTATCTTATTTTAGATTACCAGTTAGATTTCTGCAAACAATTTTGTACAATTGTACAGCAGGGTTTGTTG
>NW_006399869.1:5612700-5626986 GCF_000299155.1 Elephantulus edwardii | reverse complement strand
GCATAACAAGTGATTGCAAAGACCATGGCCTGTATCAGCCAGTGTGGTTGAATAAAAAAATAAATACAAAAGTAGGGTAAAATGTAGATGCTCCTGCTTGGTTTCCATCAACTAACTCACTGAATAATAAATAAACACAAGCACAGACTGAGATGAGTTGGGGAGGAGGAAGGCAGGGGAGCAAAGGAACCTAGTTGATTTAGAAGTGAAAATTTCCTGCTTGCTAATATAAGGGGTTCTGGTAGTCGTGTGAATTCACCAGTTCGTCTGGGTAGGAAGATAGGAAATCTCCTCCTGTGCAATTTACTGCCTCAGAAAATCCACTGTATCATGAGCTATAAGATTATTTCAACTTAGAGAGCTCTGGAGGCCTCGTAGCAAGAAGGTGCACTGCCATCCCAGAGGTATGTGGTTCGAATCCACCAGATGCTTTGCTGGAGAAGGAGAGGAAATCTCCTCTTGTACCAGTCAGATCCAATTTGACGGTGCACATACAGACACACACACACACAAATTAAAAAAATATAATTTCAACTCAACATCATAATACAAGAATGTCAGGGACACTTACTCATCATTGTCTTATTGGGATGATGTTTAGGAAACACTACATACACACAACCCAAAAACAAAAACAAAAACAACAGCAAACAAATAAAAACAAAACAGTAAAGTACCTAAGCTGAGAAAGCTCTAGCTCATTTGTGGTTGTTTTTATTTTACATAATGGATTTTCTTATTAGCTATATGTGTTGTCTTTGCGAATTCATAGGCTAAGCAACTGAAAAGGGTTGAAGGTAGACTATGGTGCTTCATGTGACTGCTATTGAGTTTCACTGTGGTACATGGAAGATGAGCATAAATACCAGTAAAAATTGCTAAACCATAAAGGCAAAGAAAAGATTTCAGAATAAGACAAAGGGTACAGACATGGCACAAAAAAGAATATACTGAGAGCTTCTACATAGATGAACTCATGAGAGAAAGATTCCATATTGTTGCAAGAAGAAAATGAAACTTTATGTCTTAGGGCTACATGATTACTGTATTGATTGCACAGTCCCTGTGCAAGCGGATTGAGTTCTAGAGATCAAGAATAAAATCTCTGAACCAGCACTGGATAGTAAGAGTTGGGATCCTAAAATACAAAGGTTCCATCTAGTGGTTTCAGGACAAGATACCAAGCTCATTCCCATTGCTGGTAAGTCATTAAGACTCATAGTAAATCTAATTGCCTGGAGAAGCTGTTGTCATTGTTATGTGCCAGCAAGTCAAGCATGAGCTAGAGTGATATTATGAATTAGCTATTCTATGATCTGAACCCTCTCCTGGATTGTGCTGCCCTTATCATCTTTCACATATTTGAGCCCATTGCTATCTTATCTATTAATCTATCACTTTGAAGGTCTTCTCTTTCACTGATTTCTACCTTTTGTAGCATGATGCTCCTTTCCAAGAAATATTCCCTTCTATAAACATACCTGATGTATTTGAGATGAAACTTCACAATTATTGCTTCTAAGAAGCATTCTCATTACACCTTCTACAAGACATAACCATTTGTTTTTTTGGTGTTTTTTTTCCAAAGTCCATGTGCTATTTAATCCTCTTTTCCAACACCACAACTGAAAAGCATCATTCTTCTGTCATCCATATGAATTGGCTAACTTTCAGATACATAGCAAGTTGTAAAAAGATGATCGATTGAAAAAGGCACATCTTATTCTTCAAACTGACAGCATTGCTCCTCAGTACTATGAAGAGGTTTCTGACCCTAGCCTTTCTAAAAGCAGTATGTCTTTTCATTTCTTGAATGCTCATGCCAAAGGTGTTATCTACGGATCCAAGAAGATAAAATTCTTAAAAATGTCAGTATTTTCTCCATTTATCGCGATGTTTTCTATAGGCATACTGCTAAGGATTTTTGTTTCCTTGATATTGAGATGTAATCCATATTGAAGGCTGTAGTCTTTGAACTTCTGCAGTAAGACTTTCAAATCCTCTTCACATTCAGCAAGCAGTATTTTGTTATCTGCATAACGAAGGTTTTAAATGAGTCTCCCTTTGATTTTGATGTCATTTTTCTTCATAGGTCCAGTTTCTTGAAGTATTTGTGTAGTATACAGATTGAATAGTTATGGAGTAAGGATACAGCCTGGCCCACTTCTTTCTTGATTTTAAACCATGTAGTGTCCCCTTCCAATCCTGATGCCACACTTTTTCCTCATAGAGCCCAGCCTCTCAGATAATCTGTTCTGCATACAGGTTGAAAAGGTATGGAGATAGGACGCATCCCTGGCATACACCTTTCCCAATTTTGAACCATGCAGTGCTTCCCTGCTCTGTTCTGATGACTGCTTTATTAACAATCTGAGCTATGCAGATGACACAACCCTGCTGGCTGAAACTGAGGAGGACCTAGTGCACTTGCTGCAGAGGGTCAAGGACTGCAGTCTTCAGTATGGATTGAGACTCAATGTCAAGAAGACATAGATTCTCACCACTGAACCAGTTGGAAGCACCAGGATGGATGGTGAAGAGATTGAGAATGTTAACAACTTTAGTTTGCTTGGCTCCATGGTCAGCACTCTTGGCACCAGCAGCCAGGAAATAAAAAAAATGTATTGCAATGGGACAGTCTGCTGCTAGGGACCTCGCCAGGATACTGAAGAGCAATAGTGTCACTCCGGAGACTAAGAAGTGTCTGATACAGGCCATGGTCTTTGTAATCACTTGTTATGCATCAGAGATTTGTACAATGACTAGGGAGAATAGAAGGAGAATTGATGCCTTTGAGCTGTGATGCTGGAGACGGGCCATGGATTGCCAAGAAAAGAAACAGATGTATCCTGGAAAGGGTTAAACCAGGCGGCTCCTTGGAGGCAAGAATTCTGGGGCTTCGTCTGACATGATTTGGGCATGTTGTAAGGAGGGACAGATCCTTGGAGAGGGACATCATGCTTGGGAGGGTGGAGGGATAGCACAGGAGGGGAAGGCCCTCTATGTGTTGGATTGATTCAGTGACTTGGATAAGCGGGATGGGTGTATCAGAGGCAGTGCAATTGGCACAGGATAGGGCAGGGCTTAGGGATATTGTAGAAAGGGTCGCTATGAGGTCGCAAGTGACCCGACGGCACATAACAACAACAACAACAATGATCCGTTTCTCTGTTCATACAACAGCTTCATTGTCCAGATATAGGTTTCTCACAAGTGCAATTAAGTGTTTTGTGATTCCCATTCTTCTCAGTGTGAGCCAGTTTTTTATGATGTACACAGCCAAATACCTTTGCATAGTCAATGTAAATGGAGCAAGGGTCACATAGCGACAGACATATTTGGCCTCTACTCACTCCACAATGGAGAACTGTTCCCATTAGCAGCACTCACAACACAAAACCAATTTCTGTGGTGTGAGATATGTCCCCTACACTTGCGAACTTATTTCTATTTATTCAAACACCAGCTTACTACTCTACTGGGCCTGAAATTTGTTGTAATAACTCACAGAGTACAAAATAGAGAAATCAAGGATCAAGTTGGTAGCAGATACAATCACTTAAAACAGGAAAGTTTTCAAAATATCTTCACAGGCATCTTAGCCTTCAGCCTCATGGTTATAAGCAATTGTTACAAAACCCTTAATCTTACCAATTATGGCAACCCCACCTCTTTGCTCAGTAAGTGAAGGGTTCTTAGATCTGGTTCAATTGTGTAGCAATCCTAAAGTCAGCTCCATTTCATGGGAAGTATTTGATTCTCTTTCTGTAGCCATAGCTGCTATAGGTCTAGTTGGTGCAAAAATCGCTGTCCCTAAGTTGGGTGTATTTTATTCTCTTGCGTCCTATTTGCTGGTGGTGAGAGTTATCAAAACCTGCTACTGAATCTACTCAATTTTAGTGGCAAAACTATATAATCCTCTTGTGGATAGGCTTACACAAGGTATTCAAATATTCCTGCCTATCCACAAAGTTAAAAACATTGGCTAGGAAAACCATTTTGAGAAATAAACCCTTACTATCCCAGTTAATAAGACACAAACAGACATTCTTCTGGTACTCTCTGCTTTTTGCCGAGATCCATCTGATATTAGTAACGATGTCTTTTATGTCAGTGACCCCTCTAAATTCAGCTTTAAATTATGGCAGTTCTCTGTTTATGTAGTGTTGTTTAATGATCTTCAAAAACAGTTTGTTTGCATATGATATTAATGATATTGTTCCTATGGTTTCAGATTTTGCAAAATGTCTGTGCTGTGTTGTTTTCCTACAGAGTGAGTTGTAGGCTTTGTCAGTCAATTGATATCTCTTTTACTACTATGTCAACAGAATGACCAAAAAGAATTCTTAAAAAAAAAATAGAAGTCAAAATAGAATTAAAATGGAATTATCAAAACCAAAACAAAATAAAAAAGTCAACAAGTTATCCAAGTTCAACAAGAATAGAAAGAACAGATCATAATAGAAGCAATATGAAAACTAAAGCATGAAAAAGAGGAAATCTCAAATATAGAACCAGAATATTGTGAATAGCTGACAGTTTCAGTTTATGGTATGAAACATGTACAAAGAAAACAAACAGCATATATAAACCAAAATAACAAAGTGCAATATACAAATTAAAAAATAAAATGAGATATAAGAAAGAAATTGACAATATTTAAGGGAAGGAAAATAACTCCTGGAACTGAGCAATGAACATATATAAGAAAAACAATATAATGAAATTGACAAAAAATATAATAAGTTAATTAGGTGATGAAATAACTATTATGAGTTTTGCGGAAAAGCTTTGATACAAGAAAAGAGAAGAAACTCAAATGAAAATGAAAAATTCACCTTATTGTTATTGTTATTTTAGGTGCCATTGAGTCAAGTACAACTCATATCAACCTATTACAATCAGTCTGAACTCTGTCCTATCTCATGCCAAAGTCACAGTTTCTGACACAATTCCATTGCCTCAGTCACCTTGTCAACCTACTGAGTCAACCAGGTTGAGAGCCTTCCTCTATTTCACTGCCCCTCCATCTTCCCAAGTATGATGTGCCTCTCCAGGGAATAAACTCTCTTAGAATACTTGCCCAAAATATGTGAGACAAATTTCAGCATCTTTGTTTCCAAGAAGAACTCTAGCTATACCTTCTCTAACATATACCTGTTTGCTTTTTTTGCAGTCCCTAGGATTTTTAGCACTCTTCTCCAATAGCCCAGTTTGAAGGTATCAATTCTTCTTCTGTTAACCTTAGTCCTTGTCCAGATGACAGATGGATAGCAAGTGACTTAAAATACTGGCACAGTTTAGTCCTCAAACTGAGATAATTACTTCTCAATTTCAAGTGTTCCATGACTACACACTTTCCCAGTCCAATGCATCTCTTGATCTCCTGATTGTTAGTGCCAAGTGTATTGCTTGTGGCTTAACCATTTCTCTCTCCATCACAATATTACCTATTGCTCCAGTGGAAAGAATTTTTTTTTTAATGTTGAGATGTAATTCACATTTAAGGCTGCAGTGTTTAATGTTCTGTAGCCTGTGCTTCAAATTCATTGCAACTTTCAGCAACCGAAGCTGTATCATCTACATAAAGAAGGATATTAATTAGTCTTCCCTCAATTCTGATCCCACATTTTTCTTCAGAAAGATCAGGTTCTTGAATTTTTTGCTCAGTATGTAGATTAAATAGATATGGAGAAAGAATACAAGGCTGATGTATACCTTTCTTAATTTTAAATCAGGCAGTATTCACTTCCCCTGTTCACAAAATAGCCTCTTGGTCGAGGTATAGGTTTTGTTCAAATAAATGTTCTGCAATTTCCATTTTTCTCAATGTTAAACAAAATTTTTTTATATCCAACAGAGTCAAATACCTTTGCATTGTCAGTGAAGAAATACACATAGACTTTCTTCTTGCTTTCAGCCAGGATCCACCTGACATCGACAATGATATCCCTAATGCCAAGGCATCTTCCAAATTCAGCTTGAATGTGTGGTAGTGCTTTGTCTGTTCTAGTTGGTTTTGAATTATTTTAAGCAGTATTTTACTTGCATGTGATTTTAATCATATTGTTTCATACTTTTCACATTCTGTTATATTACATTATTTGGCAACGGGAAAAAAAATCGGTATCTCTTCAAGTTAGTCAGCAAGGCAAGTGTCCTCAAAATTTTGTGGTGTAGACTGGTGAGCACATTCAGGGCTACATATGTCATTTTTAAACAAGTCAATTGGTATCCTACCCATTCCTGTGACCTAATTTCCTTTGCCAGTGTCTTCAGTGCTACTTGAATTACTTCCCTTCTTAGCACTGGCACTTGATCATATGGTTTGTTATTGCTATATGCTGGTAAGTTGATATGGTACTTTTTGTTGCCAATCTTTTCTTTTTGGTACACTGACTCTGCTCATTTGCTAAATGATGTTTTCTGGATCATTAAAAATTTTGCCCATAGCATCCCTATGTTTTGCAACTTGAGGCTTAAATTTGTTTTCTAATGCCTCCAGCTTGGAAAATGTCGAACAAGTTCTAGCCTTTTTTCTTTTTCTTTTTTTTTTTTTATTTTCCAACTCTAAGTCTCTACACAATCTGTTATAGTAGTTTGCATTTTCTTCCCAAGCTGCCATTTGAAATCTTCTATCCAATGCTTTTATTGTAGTATTTCTTCCCTTTGTTTTGGCTTCTCAATGTCCTAGTGCAAGTTTCAGAGCATTGCTGACATCCATTTTGTCTTTTCCTTCAAGAAAAATATGACTCATAGTGACCATAAAACAACAGATCTAAGATCTGTCTCATTCTGTATTGTCCTCATCTGTGACATGCTTAAGCCCACTGCTATAATCACTATGTCAATCTACCTAAAGATGTTTCATCTCTTTTGCCTACCCTCCAACTTTCCAAGCATGATAGCCCTCTTTAAGAATTTCAATTAAGAAATACAATATTGTTGTAGTTGTTTTTATGTGCCGTGACTCATAGCGACCCTATGTACAAGACCCCTAACCGTTGCCCTACCCTGTGCCAACCTCGCTGTCTCCGACACACTCATTCCCACAACCCCAAACATGGAGTTGATCCATCTCATTGAGGGTCTTCCTCTCCTGCACTGTCTCTCCACTCTCCCAAACATGATGTCCCTCTCCAAGGCCTTGGTTGCTCCTTGCAACATGCTCAAAGTATATCAGACGAAGCTTCAGAATCCTTGACTCCAAGGAACAGCCCGGCTTCACCCTCTCCAGGACAAAACTGTTTGATCTCCTAGCAGTCCATAGTATATTCAACACTCTTCTCCAGCACCAGAGCTCAAAGGCATCAATTCTCTTTCTATCTTCCCTAGTCACTGTTCAGCTCTTCAATGCATAGCACTCAATTGAGACTATAGCTCAGATCAGACACAACTTAGTCTCCAGCCTGACAAGGCTGCTCTTAGGATTTTTTTTTAAATTTCAGAGAACCATGGCAACAATTAGTTACCAAAATGATTTTCTAAGAGGGGATTTCCCTGATTAGGACAGAGAATCAAATCTGAAAACACAGGACACTATATGTGAATGTAATCTGGATCTAGTGAATAGATATATAATACTCATTCAATATCAGAGCTATAGCTCCTTTCCAGTATACTTTGGTCATTTTTTCAGTTAAATCATTTGATAGAACACAAAATGAATCTCAAAAGCTCAAAATAAAACAACAAGAACAACAACAGCAAACATATCATTGGTAGGAATATTCATTCATTGATAGGAAGATAGAAATCAACAATAGGATAAGGAAAAATAAATACATGAACATTAAGTAAAAGAATATAAAAATTATTTGCTAATAAAAAATAAATGGATTAAACTAAAAATTCGTAGAAGTGAACATAAAACTATACAACACCTAAAAATATTTGAAACACAATTGAAAGTACCATACAGAACTATATAGTAATAAATGCTTATTGTAGGATAATAAAAAGATGGTCATTAACCTAAGTTGATATCTTTAAAATGAACAAACAGTAAAATAAGAGCAAAAGAAGTCAACACCTACCAGAAAAATTAAAATAATAAAAAAGCAGAAAAAATAAATACAATATAGAAACATTAATGACAAGGATTAATAAAACCAGACATTGGTATTTTGAATCACTAAAATAGATCACTAGCTACAGTGACAAAATCAAATACAAATAACTTCCTACATGGGTCAAATAACTAAGAAATTAAATTGGTGATATTACAGTCAAGTTTACAATGGTAACAATGTCATATTTAAATACTTAAAACCTTTGAAAACCTAGAGCTTTAGATCAAATTAGAACAAATTCCTAGAAACATAGTATTGACCCAATCTATCACAAACAGGAAAAAAACTATCTAAACAGATACATCATAAAAAAAGAAGTTATAAAAAACCAGCGGTGAGTGGGGAAATCCAGAACCTGGTGACTGAACTAGAGAATTAAACATATTCGAACATTCAGAGAAGGGTTCATAAAATTATTACGCATTTAAAAAAAATTAGAAGGAGAATGATTTAATTACTTTTGTACAGTCAGATTAATAATACCTTTCCAAGTTTCATACAAAAACCTTTGTTATTGTTATTAACTGAATATTGCTAAACCACTGAAAATTTACATTAGTGATTATGCTTATGCATTCTCTTATTAAAATAATTTAATTATTTATTTCAATTATTTGCATAGTGAAAATGAGATGAAAAGAAAACAAATTTCACTTGATAACAGATTTTTCTAGTACTTTGTAATACCATATCATCACGAATAAAAAGATTGATCTGAGAAAGAGAGAGGCAGACAGGTAGAGAAAAGAGAAATTTTCTTTTTGCAGATGATTTAAACAGTAGGACTTGTAATTAATTAACATGAAATATTTATTCCCAAGAATTATAAATTCAATAACTTTTAAGTATTATGAATGAAATATTTTATAAGTTTTATAGTTGTATGCCATGCTTCCTATAAAAGTTAAGTCTATGTAATCCATAAATGAAAAAATAGTCAGCAATAATAAATGTTGTTGTTGCTGTGGTTCTATATTATCTAGTTAGAACTGACCCATAGATGACCCTCCAGCAGTTTTTCAGGGGCAGTTAATCACTGGGAAGGAGATTGCCCATCCTTCTCCCACAGAGCAGCTGGTGCATTAGAAACATTCAATAATAAATAGACAATATTTGCTTTTACAAAATCTATGCACTGATATAAAAGATAGAAACTAAACAACCTGTGAGAATTAAAATAGACCAGACTTTGAAATAAATCCAGAATTTTTGTAAAAAATTATGGCCTAGTGGCAAAAGTTGTGCTACAATTCTAAAGGCATCCACTTTGTATCCATCAGTTGCTCCACAGGAGAAAGATGTACAATCTCCTCTCATGTAATTAACTGCCTCTGAGAGTCAGCTATGGATCAGATCCTACTCAATGGTACACAACACAAAAACAACATTTCATTTATATATATATATACACCGTACCTCGTAACGTAGTAATGTATTGTTGTTGCTAGGTGCTGTTGAGTCACGCACAACTCATAGGAAACCTGAGAACATCGGATCTGAACCCTGTCCTATCTTGCGCTATTCTTGAGCCCATTGCTGAAGTCATTTATTTATTTTTTTAATTAAAGTAAGACTAAGAGAGCCAAAATATGATCTTTATTCTATCCCACCTGAATTTATAAATTATCTTAAATTCGAAGCATTGAACACCAAAGATTGAAAGGCAGATGAGTTATAGATGACATCAAGTATAGCATCCATGATGACTACAAAGAGAAAGAAAGAAGTAAATGGATGTCTGAAATGACTCCAAAAATTACAGTAGAACATAGAGAATCCAAAACAATGAAAAGAGATACTGAAGTAAAAGAACTGAACAGAGAATTTCAACGGCAGCTCAGACAAAGTATTATAATGGAATATGCAGATGTAGATTGAAGAATAAAAAGAAAAGAACTCATTCAACATTTCTCAAGCTGAAGGAAATGAAAGAAAAATTCAAGACTTGCATTATAACACTTAGAGATGCTATGAAAAAGAAAAAAAATCTTTGAATGACCCAGTAAGCATCAAAAGAAGATGGAGGGGAATATATAGTACCAAAAAAACCTGGCCAATACTGAAATATTTTAAGTAGTACTATATGATCGAGATCCAATGGTATTGAAAGAGGAAGTTCAAGGTGCACTGAAACTATTAGGAAAGTAAAAGGCCCCAGGAAACAATGTGATACCAACTGATATATTTTAAGGGACAGAATGCATTTAAAAACAGCTAGAATGTTACATAGACATAGAACTTCCAGATGTTCAAGCTGGATGTAGAATAGGCAGTAGGCCTAGAGAAATCAGTGTGATGTCAGATGGATCCTGGCTGAAAGCAAAGAATGCCAGAAGAATGTCTATTTGTGTTTTACTGACTACCCAAAGTCATTTAATAATGTTGTTCATAAGAAATCATGGCTAACATTGAAAGTAATGGAAATCTCAAAACACTTATGTGCTCATGCAAAACATACACCTCCACCAAAATGATGTTGTGTGAACAGAGCCAGGGAAAACTATATGGTTTAAGATTTGGAAAGGTGTGTATCGGTCTTATATTCTAATTTTTATGCTGAGCAAATTATTTAAGAATTTGGACTATATGAAGAAGAATGTGGCATCTGGAAGATTCATCGATAACCTTCACTATGTAGATGACACAGCCTTGCCTGGTGAAAGTAAGAAAGACTTGAAGTCTTTACTGTACAAGATTAAACACTGCAGCCTTCAATACCTACTGACTCAATACATTGAGATTACATCTCAATGTCAAGAAAACAACATTTTCACCAATGGACCAACAGGCAACATCATGATGGATGTAGAAATTACTGTGTCTGTCAACAACTTCTTCATACATGGATAGAACACAATCAGTATACTTGATACCAGCAGTGAGAACATCAGTAGATGTATTGCAGTGAGGAAAATCTGCAATTAGTGACCTTCCCAAATTATTGAGGAAGAATAATGTTAGTTTGAGCGCTAAGGTATGCCTCGCTCAGACCATAGATTTTCAATCACTTGCTACACTCCTGAGAGCAGGGCAGTAAATAAGGATGATAGAAAAACTGGGGCAATAAATAAGGATGATAGAAAAACTGATGCTTTTGAGTTGTGATGTTGGAGAAGAGTACCGAATGAATATCCCATGGGTGGCCAAAAAAAAAAAAAGAACAGATATGCTTTAGAAAGGTACCGTCAGAGTGTTCCATATAGGTAAAGGCAATGACGCTTCCTCTCATATACTTTGTGCATCTTACAAGGATAGGGTATCATTATAGAGTAACAACATGCTTGGTAGGTGGAGGGATGGTGAAAGAGATTAATACCTGTGAACAGATGTCAGTTGACTGCAGCAGTGGGCTCAAGTGTGTCAGAAATTATGAGACTTTTACAGGAGAGGGCAGGGTTCAGAACTATTGTTTATAGGATTACTATGAGTCTTACTCATATTAATGGCACTTACTAACAATATAGCATATATATGTCCATGTGGCTCATGCAATAAGCCAAAAGTTTTCAGTAATAATAAATGGGCAACATTTTATTTTACAAAAATTTATGCACTGAGAGAAAAGATATCTGCTAAATCATCTGTGAGAATTAAAATAGGTCATATTTTTAATTAATCCAAGATTTTAAAACATTTTAAATTAAAGAATTGATTAAATAATTTTAAAATAATCAAATAGAGACTTAAGACTGTACAAATATGAAGATCAAACATCGTAAGTTATTTTTGTTAGGTGCTGTCAAGTCAAGTATGATTCCTAACCACCCCATAAATAGCAGATCTGAAGTCTGTCCTGTCCTATGACATCCTCAAAATTGCTGACAAAATTGATTTCACTTCTGCAGTCACTGTGTCAATCCACCTGATTGAGGGTCTTCCTCTCTTTTGCTAACCTCTATCTTTCCAAGTATAATGCTGATCTCCAAGAAATAGCCTCTCCTAGCAACATGCCCAAAGTACGTGACATGAAGCTTTATTGTCATTGCCTGCAAAGAACACTACGGTTGCACCTTCTCCAGATATATCTGTTCATTTGGCAGTATAGGAGATATTCAGCACTCTTCTCCAACACCACAAGTCAAAGGCATCAATTTGTCTTCCTTTGTCCCTATGCACTGCCCAGTTTTCAGATGCATACCATGGTCTACATTAGGTGCACCTTGGTCCTCAAACTGAGCATCACTGCTCCCGTGTAATTTGGACAGCCTCCCTAATTGCAGAGTTCCATAGTACAATATGTCTATATATCTGTCTCTAAACCTCCTGACTGTTGGCTGTTGTTGCTTAATGCCGTCAAGTCGTAGACGACTCAAAGCAAGCCTATGAACAAACAGCTTAAGCGCTGTTCATACATAGAGTTTCCAGATGCAAGCCATTTTGGAAGTGGATGCCGCTCCTGCTTCCAGTGACTGTTGGTACCAAGTATATTAATTTTGGGTTCAAGTAAGGTGAAGTGGTCGACAGCGTCAATCTTTTCTCCATCTATTATGATGCTAACTATAGGTGTAGTGGTAAGAATTTTTGTTTTCTTGACATTGAGATGCAATCCATATTGAAGGCTATAGTTTTGGTTTTCAGCAGCAAGGGCTTCCAGTCATCCTCACTTTCAGCAGGCAAGGCTGTTTTATCTGCATAGTGAAGGTTACTGATGAGTTTCCCTCTAATCCTGAAGCCACATTCTTCTTCAGAGAGCCCAGCTTCCCGAATAACATTTGTAATAGAATTTGTAATAGAAATATAGAATTGGCTAGCTACTTGTTAGATTTAGTATAGATTATTAGAATATTATTAGAATATGGTTAATAGAGATTCAAAGAAAAAATGAAATCAGAGAAATTTCTTAAAATAGATGACTACCACCTTTAATATATGTTACTATTGTTGTTGTTATGTGCTGTCGAGTTACCTGTGACTCACAGAGACCTGTGTACAAGAGCTCTGAACGTTGCTCTATTCACAGTCAACCTTATTCTCTGGCACATCTATCCCAATTACCATAGTCACTAAGTCAAATCATCTCACCAAGGGTCTTCCTCTCTTCTGCTGTCCTCCACCCTTCCAAGCATGATTTCCTCTCCAGTGACTGGTCCTGCCATGTAACATGCCCAAAGTATATCAGGCAGAGCTTCTGAATCCTTGCCTCCAAGGATCAGCCTAATTTCACCCTCTCCAGAATGAAACTATTTATTCTCCTAGTGATTTATAATGTATTCAATAGTCTTCTCCAGCAACACAGCTCAAAGGCATCAATTGTCCTTCTATCATCCGTAGTCTCAGGTCTTGCCCCCTTCTCCTGCCTTTGATATTTTTAATATTGGGTTTTTTAATATTTTTAAATTTTTTTATTGTTGATATTTTTATTATTGATATTCACCTTTGCAAAAACATGTAAACAAGCCAAATGTCCAACCACAACCAGACAGATTGAGAAATTGTGGTACATTCACAGAATGGAATACTGTGCTGTACTCAGGAGCAAGAGTTTTGAAAAATACTATGTAACTTAGGAGACCTGGAAAGCATTATACTGAGTAAATAAATGCAGTCCTATAAGGACAAAAAATGCATAAGACTGTTATTTGTAAAATAATAGAAGGATAACTAGTAAAACATGTATGGAAACTCAAGCGGCGAAGGAATGCGGATTGGTAGAAGCATAACCACAAGGCTGCATGGTTTACAGGGTGGAGGGAGGAGGGGAAAGGAATGTGAAGGGATCTGGTTAAAAAGACAGGGTAATTATAGACAAGATTCAAGATGATTAATTTTATAAAACATAACACATGAGAATGATTGTATGAAAGATAATGTAAATGAAGAATATTGTGAAACATAATGTATATGAACTTTGTAAGCAAATCAATAAAAAAAGGGGGGGAGGTTTGGTGGGGAAAGGCATGCCTAATCTCGACTTTGGATGACCTTTGAACCGGTAATGATGGTCTACCTCCCACATGAAATTAAGTTTAAAAGTCAGAAGATATGACCCCAAAATTTTTACAGTTGGTGCCATTGTCAGAGTCTTATTATCAATATTGTAATAAATTTGGAGAGTTTTTTTAAAAAGCTTACTACTGAGGAAGACCTGAAGCTCTTGCTGCAGAGGGTCAAGAACTGCAGCCTCCAATATGGACTAAGACTCGATGTCAAGAAGACAAAGATTCTCATCACTGGACCAATTGGCAGCATCAGGATGGATGGCGAAGAGATTGAG
>NW_006399869.1:5594019-5606284 GCF_000299155.1 Elephantulus edwardii | reverse complement strand
TATAATTATAGAAAAAAAAAGGAAAGATTATGGCCTAAATCAGACACACCTTAGTCCTCAAACTGACTTCTTCACTCCTCAATAATTTGGAGAAATCCCTAGCTGCAGATTTTCCCAGTGCAATATTTCTCCTTATTTCTTGACTGCTGGTCCCAAAGGTGTTAATTGTGGATCCAAGTAAGATGAAGTTGTTGACAGTTTCAGTCTCCTCTCTATCCATTATTATGTTGCCTATCAGTCCAGTGATAAGAATCTCTGTTTTGTTTTTTACATTGAGATGCAGTGTGCACTGAAGGCTGCATTTTAGCAATTTTTAAGTAGTTCACGCCATCCTTTGGTGGGGAGGGGTATGTCAGAGTTAGGTATGTGTTCCTGTGGCTGTTATTTTTCAAATATAAATAAATATCTGAACTCAGGTCTGTCCTATCCAAGTCATAACTAGCAAATCATCGGATATCATCTATATGGTCACTCACATCTTATCACTTTTTGAGAATCATCTGCTCCTTGGTTATTTACAGATTTTGCTGGTTTTTCTTTTTTTAGGAAACATAATATTCTCTACACAATCAATTTGTTTCCTTCAAGCTTCAAGTTCCATCTCCGACCATCTCTACCCAAAACTATGTTTAGTGCTTGAATACTTTCAATTTTATCATTTTCCTAGTTCAGTTGTTTGGAAAAATTGCAGGTCTTTCTGCTTTTAATGCCATTATATCTCTTCTAATATAACATCCACGTATAAAATCCACTATTTGAATGGACAAAACATAAGAGGAAATAATAGAATGGTACCTCAAAAGTATTGTCTCACCAATCATAAAAGAAGAGAATGTAACACAGTCTAGCTGGGGTCACAGAAGGCGTTTTAGAGTAAAAATAGTCTTCGCTGTGTATGAATTAGCTAGGTGGAGTAGAGAAGCTTGAGAAGATATTTTAAGCAAGACATGGTTATAGGAGCAGCATAATATAAGCAATTGAATGTTGCTAAAGTTTAGAGATTGTGGTTGAGAGTAAGAAGATGTGAGTTAGGAAATAAAGACAAGATGATAAATAGCTAATATTTAATAGTATGTTTTAAAGGAGTGTATGTGTAGCATAGGAAAGACTCAACATGAGTTAGAAAGTCACTACCATTTTCCAAGTGACCATAATGAAGAGTTATATAGGGGCATACGAAAGCAATATATGAATTGACACATTATTTTAAAAGATTGTGGCAAAATGGAGATTTGTGAGCAGAGGTAAATGGGTTACATATTCTATGGATAATGGTTATACGAGAGTTCTTTTGAAGAGTGGAGGAATTTTTGACAGTATTTTTTTAAAAATATGAATAAATTGAGGTTATCACTTTCAATGTGAATTTTATATGTTATTTTCTTTAACTTAAAAACATTTCAGTAATAGAGATCTTATATCTGTAAACCAAAAACTCCAAACCAATTGTCTTTGAGATATATTCTGACTCATGATGCCTCCCCATCCCTGGGTTTTCAAGGCTGTAAATCTTAAGAGAAGGAGACTATCTCCTATTTCTTTAATAGAGTAAATAGTGGATCGAATAGCACGTCTTTCAGAAAGCACTTCAACACAATGCACTACTGGCACTAAGCAATTTTAAGGTTCTGAATGGAAGAGAAAAAAGGTGTCAGGTTAAAGTTTTACTAAGGCATGTCTCACTCCAAAGTAAATATTTTTAGGCACATGGTACATACTTTCTTTAAAGCAATAGCAGATAAGCTTGCTTAAACTGTTGAAGAAAATATTATTTCATAAGATCAATCATATTTCAAGTGCCTACTTTAAGAATGTTGATAGTAGAGCAGTAGGATTAAGAGAACCAACTAAAAGTCAGGTCTATGCATGCTTAATTGTATCAAAGTGTCCAATCTGGCTTTTGTATTGCTCAATTCTTAATGACCTAAATTAAAAAGTGAAGAAGGTAGATTATGACACCATCAACACAATGGTTCTATTTATTAGATGTGGCTGTAAATGATAAAAAACAAACAAATAAGGTAATCCATTCAGACAGTACAAATGGAACAAAGTGAGAGAGAAAACAACAAAATGTTAAGAGTGTTTTCATTTATTTACTACTTTATAGGAGTTATTGTCAATAAATTGTTGTGTTATTTATTATTTTTCAACTTAAGTGACAATCTATAATTAGGATTTATAAGAATATAATTTCTTAAATTACCATGCATTTTAGTAATTTAAAAAAAATTTTGAGTTTTATCAATTCCTATTTATTCATAGGGGATCTCTGACAATGTGGCTCATAGAGAGTTAGGTGGCTCATCCAAAAGCGGCAATGTCTCTGGGAGTTCAAATACATCAGAAGTTCTGAGGGGAAGAAGATGGTCAACATCCCCCTCATGCAATTTTTATCCCTCGAAAACCCACTGGAGGGTCAGCTATAAGTCTGTTCTGACTCCATGGTAATTTGCTACTTACTTACTCTTAGGAAGACCTGGCAATTTATTAATAAGGTGCTCTGCTGCCAGCCCCAAAGCAGATGGCTGGAGTCTATCAGCTGCTCAATTAGGGAAAGAAGGGCAATCTCGTCCAATTCTATTTATAGCCTCTGATAAACAGCTGGACAGTCAGCTATGAGTGGGTTATTCCTTGAGAGCACATAACAACAACGACTTTTCTCATATATCTGAAAATTAAGTTCAGTATTACTGTTATTGTTGTGTACCACTGAGTCAGAACTGACCCATAGCTGACCCTCTGGCAAATTTTCAGAGGCAGTTAATCGCATGGGAAGATTGTCCATCCCTTTCCCTTGGAGAAGCTGGTGGTTTTGAACCACATGCCTTTGAGCTTGCAATGCAGTTTCTTACAACTAGGTCACCTTTGCTTTAAATATCTTAACACTGACACACATTTCCCTTGTCTTCCATTTAGTACTTGGATAAAGCGACTGGACTCTGTACAATGGTGCTCTTTTTTTGGTTAAGGATCTATGTGGATTGTTTCATTGTTTTTATTTGTCTCTTATTTACAGTCAACAAGACAAGGCCAAGCCTTTGTTGCCATTTCGGAGACTGGGTGAAGAAACTGGTGGAACTTCCAGTTTAAGACAGGTTTGGAAGCAGGAGTGGCATCCACTTCCTAAATCACATGCCCCTGGAAACTCTATGAACTTGGAGAGATGATAGTTATAGAAAGGCCTCAGGTCTTTTGTTCATAAAGTAGCTATGAGTCATGAGCAACTTAATGGCAATCAACAACAACAATAACATGCTTCCCTAGGATGTCTGTTGTTATTGTTGTTGTTGTTATGTGCAACTCATAGTGACCCTATATACAATAACTCTGAACTCCGCCCTATCATGAACTAATCTCATAACTTCCAATAGAACTAACCCCTTATTACTCCAGTCACTGAGTTAATCCATCTAATCCCGTGTCTTTGTCTCCTGTGCTTTCCCTACGCCCTTCCAAGCATGGTGTCCTTCTTCAAAGACTGGTCCCTCCTGGACATGTACCCAAATTATGTGAGACAGAACTTCAAAACCTTTGCCTTCAGAGAGCAGCTTAGTTTCACTGCCTCCAGAACAGACCTGTTTGCTCTCCAGACACTCCATTATATGTTCGATTTTTTCTCCAGCACCACAAATCACAGGTATCAATTCTTTTTCTATCATCTTTATGGATCAGTTCTCTGATGCATAGAAAGCAATTGCAAAGGCCATGGCCTGTAACAGGCATACTTTAGTCTCCACACTTGCATCACTGCTTTTCATAACTTTAAAAATTCCTGACAGCAGACTTTCCAAGTGCAACTTTTGATTTCCAAAGTACTGGCGAGCATGTTGATTGTAGAACCAAGTAAACTGACGCTGTTAATAATCTCAGTCTCTTCTCCATCTATAATGAAGCTGTCACTTGGCTGAGTGGGGAGAGTCTTTGTTAGGTGTCCTTAAGTCAAGTTTGACCCATAGCAACCTTATGAACAACAGATCTGAACTCTCTATTATTCTGTGCCATTTTCACACTGTCTGACACATGAGAGCCCACTGTGGCAGTTACTTTGTCAATCCATCTCGTTGAGGGACTTCCTCTCCTTTGCTGACCTGCTACCTTTCTGAGCAATATGTCCCTCTTCAAGGAATAACCCCTCCTAGCAACATGTCCAAAGTAAGTTAAAAGAAGCTTTATCATCTTTGTTTCCAAAGTGCACTCTGGCTGCATGTTCTCCAAGACATTTGTTTTTTCTTTTAGTACTCCATGGAATATTCAGTACTAACATCCAAGTACTTCTCCACAGCTCAAAGGCATCCATTATTTTTCTGTTATCCTTACTCTTTGTCCAGCTCTCAAATGCACACCAAGTTATTAGGATAACCATGGCCTGAATCAGACACCCATGTCCTCAAACTAACATAATTTTCCTCAATAATTTCAAGAGGTCCTTAACTGCAGGTTTTTCTAGTGCAATATGTCTCCTAATATCCTGACTACTAGTACTAATGGTGTTGATCATGGATCCAAGTAAGAGGATGTTGTTGACAGTTTCAATCTTTACTCCATCTATCATTATGTTGCCTATTGATTCAGTGGCAGGAATTTTTGTTTTCTTGAAAAAAATAATCCGTATTGAAGGCTATATTCTTTGATATTCTAAAGACAAGTACTTCAAATTTATTTTACTTTCAGCAAGCAAAGTTGTGTCCACTGCATAATGCAGGTTACTGATGAGTATTCCTTCAATCTTGATGCCATATTCTTCACAGAATCCAGCTTCTCAAATAATCTGTTCAGGATATAGATTGAATAGGTATATGGAGAGAATACAACCCAGATACACTTCCTTCTCAATATTAAACCATGTCGTTTTCTCTTGCTCTGTTCACCCAATAGCTTCTAGTTCTAGGTAAATGTTACACATGAGCGCAATTAACTGCTCTGGGCTTCCCATTCTTCAAAAAGTTAACTATAACTTATTATGATCCACACAGTCAAATGCCTTTGAATAGTTAATAAAGCATAAACAGATATTCTGGTATTTTTTTACTTTAAATCAGGATCTGCTGTCTCACATCAGCAATGATAGCCCTAGTGTCATGGCCTTTTCAAAATCCTACTTGAACATCTGACAGTTCCTTATCTATGTACTTTTCTAGCCATTATTTTGAATGATGATCATCAGTATTTTGCTTGCTTGTGATATTAATGATGTTTTTCAATATTTTCCACCTTCTGTTGGATCTCCTTTTTTTGGGAATGGAAACAAATATATAGCTCTTCCAATCCATGGGCCAGACAGCTGTCTTCCACATTTCCTGGCATTGACTGGCGAGCACATTCAGGGCTCCAACTCTTAATTGAAACAAGTAAATTGATATCCCATCAATTTCAGGAGCCTATTTCCCCACCCCCTGCCTTCAAATACACCTTCAATTTACTACTTCATTACCATTGGCTCCTGCTGATATAATACTTAGTGAATTTTTCCAGCATCAGTCAAGTTTTTGTTTGTTTGTTTGTTTGCTTGTTTGGTACAGTGACTCTGTATTCTCTCCATCGATTTTTAATGCTTCCTGGGTCATTTTATATATTGCCTGTAGCATCTTTAAATATTTTGACCCAAGGCTTAAATTTTTCCATTATCTTTGGTTGAGAAATGCAGAATGAGGTCTTCCCCTTTTATTCTCCAATTCTAACTCTCTGAACATTCCATTATATAATACTTTGCTTTGTCTTCTTTAACTGCCCTTTGAAATCTTCAACTCAGCTCTTTTACTATGGCATATTTTCCCTTTGTTTTTGCTCCTTGACACACTAGTGCAATTTTCAGAGCCTCTTCCAACATCCATTTCAGTTTATTTTTTTTTTCTTTTTCCTTAGTCTTTGTAGTAACCTTTTGCTCTCTCTTCATGTATTATGCCCTTGATGTCACGCCCTGGCTCATCTGTGTTCAATGACTGGTGTTCAATGCTTCAAACCTATTCTCAAGATGATTTTGAAATTCAGATGGAATATATTCAAGATCATAGTTTTTTTCTCATGGGCTTGTTTTAATTTTCTTCAGCTTCATTTTTAACTAGTACATGAGTAATTAATAATCTGTTCCTCAGTCAGCACCTGGCCTAGTTTTGACTGCTAATATTGGGCTTCTCCAGTGATTTTTTCTACAGATGTAGTCAGTCTGATTCCTATGCAAACCATAAGGTGAGATCCATTTGTAATGTTGCCAATTTTTAAAAAGGTATTTGCAATGAACATACAAAATTTTATCATTCTATTTACAACCTCATGATGATATCTATGGCCTTTGAGTTTATTAATTTAGTCATAAAGCTTAACTCTAAAACAATTCTCTTTGCTTTTTTATTTGTTTCAGATAGTATCTATTTGCTTTTCTACTTTATGTTTTGACAAACCAAAATTCCACTCTACGTTGAACCAATATTAATAAATTCAATTATTTATATTGGAATCTTTACTGTTAAATTACACAAAACTAGTATTTTTTCAATTATTTTACTAAAGCAGAACTGAAGTTTCTTTTTAAGGATATTTTTATCTTATTAATGATATTGGTTACTTGAATTGTTTTCTTAGTCTTCAATTATCTTGCCAATGTTTTTATACCTCTAATTGGATTTTGGTCACATTGAAACAAGTCATATACATGTTTTTCTACTTGTAAATAAAAGCCAATGCCCCAAATTACACTTTATCTTTTAAATTTTTTTTCGTTTTTATATTATAAGGGTTTCTTTTTCCATAAACCTTCAGATCATATAAAATTTGTTTAGAAAATACTATGGAGTTTTCTTATTGTTGGAAACAGCTATGATGAATAAGTGTAAATTTAAAAGTAGTGGTTGTGTATCCTGGCACCTAATTTTTTTTTCTGCTCAGCCAGCATACCTGGCATTGCTATTCACCAGGAGACTCTTTCAAACTTGGGATCATAGGATCCTACTGGCTACTCTTACTCTTACTCATACCTTGTTAACTACCATTGCTTTTCCCTTCTAATTTGCTTTTGCTTTTTGGAACATGTATAAATTATTCCATAGAGCTCTGAGTAAGAAAAGCATTCCTGTGTGTTAAGAAGGATAATAAAAGCATGGTAAACATAGTGTGCAGAGATTGAACTACAAACCTCTCAAACACACCTCTAGCAGTTCAAATTCATCATAATAGAGTTTGTTCTAATGAAGTCCATCCATCACAAAATGACAAAATACTTATAAGACCATGGCTATCAAAAGTTAGAGGAGGTTTATATAAACAGAGAACAATTCTAGCATAATTGTCAAAGAGAGGAAAGAATAAGCAGAAAATCAATTAATAAACATATATTAAGATATGGGAAGGGAAAGACAATATGGAATTAATGAATGATGAAACCTTGCTCGTATTGCAATTGATTTATAGAACAAACTTTGTATAGTTGAAAAAAGAATGTGCTTTGTGAACTTTCCCTCAAATTACAATAAAAAGCTAGCAAACATGCTACATATCTCTAACCTCTTATGTAAGATGATATATCATTTAATTGTTTATCAAGCTTTTGATAAAAATTCCACTTATTTCTCTTTTATGGGTAGGTAGCTTTTGAAACCTTGAGCCAATTCTACCTCAAGTATACAACCATTTATGTGTATTGATTAAAGCATTTTCTCACTAGAGTGCTTATTTTTACAGCAATTTTATAAATAAGCATTATTTTTTATATAATTTTAAGAAACTGGCTCAGAATATTTATTTATTATGCCATAGGGGACACAATTGATAAGTAATGAGGCCAAGCTTCAGGCTGATAAGTTTATGCTATTATCTAGTTTTTATTTTATACATTGTAATTTTCGTGGTTCTGTTGGAACAGATAGGGATTATGCATGGTAACATAATGCACAGGCTTAATAGAAAGCCTCCTTGTTGTGTATTGTTGAGTCAAAACTGACTCACAGCTGACCTTTCAGCATCTGTAATATATAAATAATATAAATTTGCAAACAATAAATTGTACAGAAAGACTGTCCATCTTTTTCCTAAGGACCAGATTTCTAATTTGAACCACCTACCTTTGAATTGACAGCACAACTCCTTACCAGTAAGCCACCAGAGGCGACTAGTAGAGAGTCTGTCATTGTTGTGTACCATCGTCAGAACTGTGCATGGCTTACCCTCAAGGGTTTTCAGAGGCAGGTAATCACACAGGAAGGGACTTCCCATCTTTCCAAAAAGAATTTGATAACCAGTTATATGTAAAAATAGGGTAAAATATAAGTGAATTTGAAGAACTTGGAAAAATGTATGTCTAAAAATGAGTTCACACAGTGATTACAGCAAAGGAACCAACTACAGCAGAGATTGCAAGGATGGTACAGGATCTGCCCTTGTGGTGTTGTGTTTTGGTTTTATTTTTTTCCTTTTATTTTGCTTTTTGTGCTATGAAATGAGGATGTCTCAATGATACGTAATAATACCTTGATTGTGGGAAGAATTAAATAAAAACAATTTTAAAAAGGAAAACAAAATGTTGTAACTACAGGAACTTAGAATTAGCAGTAGTTCACTAAGAAGAATGGTAATACTTTGGTCCTTACTCATAAAAGAATTGGACAAAATTTGATAATCATAGAGCTGACTCACAAAAACTCATAAAACCTACACATAGCTTATCCTCTAGTGAGTATTCATGAGGCTGTAAACTTCATAGGTGGAAATGTCTCAGTTTTAACCCATTAAACTGGTAGTAGATTAGAATCATCAGGAGTATACCATTTAGGGGTTATCAGCACACTCCCTACCTAAAACTTCTAACAATTGTATCATTAGTGTGATAAGCAGAAAATCCACTCCAGTTTCTACTTAAAGTCTTGGAAATCCAATGGAGACTAGCTATGAATTTGAAAGTTTCCATAGTGTGAATGCACCAAATTTCTCAATCCATTTAATTACATATTGCATAGCTCCTGACTCAAGTGGCCAAAACTGGTCCATCTCATCTTACTAATGTCTAGTATGTTGATGTTAATGTATTCCAATTAATTTTTCAAAATATCTAGTTTTAATACATTTAATTCCATATTTCAGTTAGTAAACAACCATTAAATCATTAATTTCTCATGTGCAGGTTCAAAGTGAGGCTAAATAAAATTAAAATAAGTCCACAATAACTAAGATATGATCCTGGATCTAGTCCATCTGAATTTCAAGATAATCTTAAAAAAATAGATTTGCAGCACTGAACACCAATGATTGAAGACCAGATGAGGTATGGCATGATATCAAGGATATAATCCATGAAGAAAGCAAAGGATCATTAGAAAGACAAAGGAGAAGGAATAACCTGAAATTGATGTGAGAAGAGACTCTAAAAATTGCATGAGAGCATCAAGAAGCCAAAACAAAGGGGAAACATGTCAAAGTAAAAGAGGTGAACTGAAGATTTCAAAGGGCAGCTTGAGAAGACAAAGACAAGTACTATAAGGGAAGGTGCAGAGAGCTGAAATTCGAGAATAAAAGGGGAAGAATGCACTGGGTATTTCTCAAGCTGAAAAAACTAAAAAACAAATTTAAGCCTTGAGTCACAATATTGAAATATGCCATGTGAAACATATTGAATGACCCAGAAAGCATCAATAGAAGAGGGAGGGAATACAAAGAATAACTGTTCCAAAAAGAACTGACTGACACTAAAAACAACAAAATTCACGAAGTACCATATGAGCAGGATGCAATAATAATGGAGGAAGTTAAATTGCATTGAACATATTGATAAAAAATAAGGCTCCAGGAATCAAAGGGTTACCAATAGACTTGTTTAAATTAAGACACCCAACTCTGGATGTGCTCACCAGTCTATTCCAGGAAATTTAGAGGACAGTTATCTGACTAAATAATTGAAAAAAGGTCCATATTTGTTTCCCATTCCCAAGACAGGTGATCCAACATAAGGAGGAAGCTATTGAATAATATCATTAATATAACATGAATGCAAAATGCTGCTGAAGACCAGGCAAAAACAGCTAGAAGAATACATAGATGGCGAATAAACATGTGAAGAAATGTTCAAAATCACGAGCTCTAAGAGAGATGCAAATCAAAACAACTATTATATATCATATCACCCCAGTAAGAATAGCAAAATTTAGCAGAACAGCAAACAACAAATTCTGGAGAGGTTGTGGAGAAACTGGAAACTTTATTCACTGTTGGTGGGAGTGTAAAATGGTGCAATCACTGTGGAAGGCAGTATGGTGCTTTCTCAAGAATTTGGAAATAGAAATACCATGTGAACCAGCAATTCCACCACTGGGAATATATCCTAAAGAAACCCTAACTGCCATCCAAGTAGAAAGATGTATACCTATGTTTATTGAGGCTTGTTCACAATAGCAGAGTTGGAAACAACCCAAGTGCCTATCAATAAACAAATGGATAGAGACACTGAGGTATATTCATACAATGGAATACTACATTTCATTAAAAAACAAGGAACTCATGAATTATAATACAAAATTGGTGGCCCTGGAGGACCTTAGGCTAAGAGAAGTATCTTGGTCACAGAGGAACAAATGCTGCATAATGCCACTATTGTAAAGCAGGGACTGACATCAGGGTTGGGGGAAGACTGAAAAAACAGGGGATAAATAATGTATACTACAGTGAAACAGATGAAGGAAAGAACTGTTTAAAAAATTAGATATTAATGCCATGATGGGAATCAAGAAGGAAGGCTGCATAGTGGAATGGGCTTGGATAAAGGAATTGTATAACAATGAAAGAATTTTTCTTTTACTTTTCAAAGAGAAGAGAGAATTAGGGGAAAGGGGACAGGGAGAAAAGTGCAACAATGAAGGTTGGAAATCCTAAGTCTCTGTAAACTTTCATTAAAATTAATTTTTTTTTTAAAAAAGAAGAGTACATAGATTCGAAATTGCCAGAAGCTCAACCGTATTTAGAGGAGGGAGTGTCACCAGGGATATCATTGATTATGTCAGATAATCTTGACTGAAAGTAAAAAATACCATAAGAATGTCAATTTATGCTTTATTGACTATGAAAAGGCATTTGACTTTGTAGAGCATAACAAGTTATGGCTAACATTGAGAAGAATAGGAATCCCAGAACATTTAATTGTGCTCATGTGAAACTTATACTAGACCAGGAGGTGAATATAGCAAGAGAACACTGTGTAGTTTAAAATTTTAAAGAGTTGTGTCAAGGTTGGGTTTTTTCTCTAGCTCTCCTTAACTATTCATTCTGCATGATGAACAAATTATTCATAAGCTTGACTCTATTAAGAGAAATGTGACATCAGGATCCAGGGAGACTCATCAATCCCTTTATTATGTTGGTGACACAATCTTGCTGGCTGAAAGTAAGGATTTAAAATATTAGTAGATGAAGAAATAATTGAAGCTGTCAACAATTTCATCTTACTTAGATCCACATTTAACACCCTAGGTAACAGCAGTAAGGATATAAGAGAACACATTGCACTGGGAAAATCTGCAATTAAAGACCTCTCCAAATTTTGAGGCATTAAGAGACCAGTTTGTCTGATTCAGGCCATGGTATTTCTAATAACTTGTTATGCATCTGAGAGCTGGAAAATTAATAAAGAGTACAGAAGAAGAAATTATGACATTGAGCTGTGCTGTCGGAGAAGAGCACTGAACATCCATCCCATGGACTGCCAAAAGAACTGACAGATATGCCTTCTAAAGGATGCAGCCAGAGTACTCTTTGGAGGCTAAGATGATTAGACATCTGCCTCACATACTTTGGACATATTACTAGGAGGAGCTATTTCTTGGAAAGTGACATGATGCTTGGAAAAATGGAGGGTACACGAAGGGGAGGAAGACCTTCGACCTGGTGGATTGACACAGTTGACACGTGACTGCTGCAATGGGCTCTAGTGTGTCAGGAGGTATGAGGATGGCATAGGATAGGACAGGGTTAAAATCTGTTGTTCGTAGGGTCACTATGGATTGTAGTTGACTCAATGACACCTAACAATAACAACAACAATTTTACTCTTATTATAGAAAAATCAATATAGAGTATTTATGCCATGCAGAAAAACCATCATTATTGTCTGGTTTTCAAAGCAAAAGTTTGAGATGGCAAGTAATCTAAGTCTTAATTGCATTCCTTCTGCAGAGTTAGGTATAATAAAAGTATCTACTCTTTAATTCTTGCATTCTAGACAGTCTGAATTGGTTATCTGCTTTTTATAAGTAGACATAGATTCTTCCCTTATTCTATCTCCCCAAAG
>NW_006399869.1:5591192-5593919 GCF_000299155.1 Elephantulus edwardii | reverse complement strand
TGAAGAGCAATGGTGTCTCTCTGGAGACTAAGGTGCATCTGATACAGGCCATGGTCTTCGCAATCACTTGTTATGCATCAGAGAGTTGACAATGACCAAGGACGATAGAAGGAGAATTGATGCCTTTGAGCTGTGGTGCTGGAGAAGAGTATTGAGAGTACCGTGGACTGCTAGAAAAACAAACAGATTCATCCTGGAAAAGGTTAAACCAGGTGGCTCCTTGGAGGCAAGGATTCTGAGACTCGGTCTAACATACTTTGGACATGTTGTGAGGAGAGACCGGTCCTTGGAGAAGGAAATCATGCTTGGGAGGGTGGAGGGACAGCACAGGACGGGAAGGTCCTCTATGAGGTGAACTGATTCAGTGACTGGTGTAATTGGGAGTGTCAAGACAGCACGATTGGCACAGGAGAGAGCATAATTTAGGGCTGTTATACATAGGGTCGCTATGAGCCACAAACAACTCAAAGGCGCATAACACCAACAACTACTCTTACAGTGACTTTCACTATAACGGACGTAATTGTTGCCAACAGAAGTCAATAAATGCTACTAACTCATAGAGCATTGTTTAGTGATTGGATTGTCATGTGGACTCCTCAAGGCTGGTTAAGTTTACTTTTCCTATCTTCTTGCAGGCAGTCTCCCCAGATTAGTGATCCTAAAGACCAATGCTTCGATTTTTCCAAAATCCTTCTCTATTGTTAAGAATTTCACTAAATTTAATAAATATGCTTGATTACACAGACACACACACACACACACACACACACACACACACACAGACATTGATTTAGAAACACATTTGGGTAAACTAGATTGTTTTAAATTGCTAGTGATGGAGGCTAAGAGCAAATAAGAAGGAATTGTTTATTGGTTCTCCCTTAAAATGGTATCAAGAGCACGTACTGCGTTTGTCCACATTTTTGATCCACCTCTGCACATGCGGTCACTATGGGGCAAAACCGCTTTAACAAACTCAACAACAAGAACTCTAGATGCAACTAAATATTCTTAAAATAACATGTTTTTTTGTTGTTGTTTTTATTCCCCTTTATTATATAAGTGACTAAGATTTTCTGCCTTGACTATATTAAGGTTCATCCTGGAGAGGGTTAAACCGGGCAGCTCTCTGGAGGCAAGGATTCTGAGGCTCCGTCTAACATACTTTGGACATGTTGTAAGGAGAGACCGGTCCTTGGAGAAGAACATCATACTTGGGACGGTGGACGGCAGGTGCAGGAGGGGAAGACCCTCTATGAGGTGAATTGATTCAGTGACTGGGGTAATCGGGATGGGTGTGTCTGAGACAGTAAGATTGGCACAACACAACAGAGTTTAGGGCTCTTGTACATAGGGTCGCTATGAGTTGCAAGCGACTCAACGGCATAAAACAATAACAATGGTATAAAGGATTCTGAAGCTTGTCTGACATACTTTGGGTGTGTTGCAAGGAGGGACCCATCCTTAGAGAGGGACATAATACTTGGTAGGGTGGAGGGACAGCACAAGACAGAAAGAGCATCAGTGAGATGGATTGACTGGGTAATAAGAGTGGGTGTGTTAGGGACAATAAGATTGGTACAAGATAGAGCAGGGTATAGAGCTGTTGTATATAGGGTTGCTATGAGTAACAAGTGACTCAATAGCACATAACAACAATAACAGTGGTATAAAGTATAGCGAGCTCTGGTGACTTAGTAATAATTGCAGTAAATAGCACAGTTCAAATCCACCAGCTGCTCTGTAGGAAAAAGTCAGACAGTCTTCGTTTGTGTGATACATTTCTTGCTTCTGAAACCCCACTGAAAGGTCAGCTATTTGTTCTGACTTGACATTACATAAGAACAATAACAAAGCCAGAAACAAGACATTACTGAGTCCAAATTTAGGAAAAATGTATACTTTGCTAGTATAAGCAGACTCCAGCATGATTAATTTGTTTGTCCTCACATATAAAGCTGAATCGAATCAAATAGATTAACAAATTCTACTAAGACAATTATTCTATCATTGATTAAAATAAATGTTTATACTATTAATATTACCAACAAACATCATCTATTTGCAAATAAGGAGAATTTTTTTTCTTATTCTTTTAGGAATATAATACAAGACTTTGTTAGTTGTTAGGTTGCCATTAAGTACCATCGTACTGACCCTATGAACAAAAGATTAGAAACCTGTTCTGTCATGTGCCATTCTCACACTTCCTGACACACAAGAGCCCTTTGCAACAGTCATTGTGTCAATCCACCTGGTCGAGGGTCTTCCTCTCTTTCACCAGACCTCTACCCTTGCTAGCATCATGTCCCTCTCCATAATCTCTCCTAGCAACATGCCCAAAGTATGTGAGGCAAAGCCTCATCATTCTTGCCTCAAAAAAATAAAACAACACTTCAAGTGCATCCTCTTTAGGATATATCTGTTTGTTTTTTGGCTGTCCATGGGATGTTCAGTTTTGTTTTATAGCACCACAGCTCAAAGACATTAATTTTTCTTCTGTCATCATTATTCATTGTCCAGATCTCAGATGCATATCAAGTAATTGGAAAGACTATGGCCAACTGATTTTTGTATGTTGATCTTGTATCCTGCTACTTTGCTGAATTGGCCAACTACGTCCAATAGTCTTCTTGCTGAGTCTTTAGGGTTTTCTAAGTATACTATCATGTCATCAGCATAGAGGGATAATTTTACCTCCTCGTTGCCTATTTGGATACCTTT
>NW_006399869.1:5571052-5587073 GCF_000299155.1 Elephantulus edwardii | reverse complement strand
AAACAAAAAACAATATGTATTGTCTTGGGCTGCAGTGTTAACTTAAAAGTTGTCTTTCTTTGCCATTATATTAGCTTCCTCTAGTCTCCAGCTACCTGAAATGCAGACACATCCTCCTGCAAATCATCAACAATTATGGGATTATAATAAGAAAGTACTTCTCACATTGAGGGGCAAGACTTATGGAGACTAGAGAAAAACCTTTTTGAAACTGAGATCTGAGTGATGTTGGCGGAGAGCCTGTGACACTGCTGTGGAGAAACTGTGGCAAGGTGTAACCAGAAGAGGCCTGAGACAAAGGCCACAGTTAAAAGTTTTGCTGTTCTTGCCAGATGATGAAAAGTATGCTCACTGCTGAACTGATAAAGACACTCATTTAGGGATTGTGTGTTGGGATTGCTGTGCTAAAACTTCAATATGAATTGGTTGATATTCTTTTTATCCCTCACTCTCCAAATTATTTCCCTTACTAACACCACTCCTGGCACTCAGCATCAGTAAGTAAAGTCTGTGAGTCAACAATGAATATCATACCCAGTGGACATAGGTGCAGGTTCATGGTAGGTGGTGTGTTTGACCTAGCAACTGTCTGTTTGCCTCTATGGATATTGTTTGATGGGAACACTTCCCCTATATGAAGGAGGTAGAGGTCAGTCATTGCCATCTCCATTGTATTTCTTTCTTTCACATGTTGTTGTTGTTATGTGCCATCGAGTCCCCTGCGACTCATAGCGACCCTATGTACAACAGCCCTAAACTCAGCTCTGTCCTGTGCCAATCGCACTGTCTCCGACACTCCCATCCCAATTATCCCAATCACTGAATCAATCCACCTCATAGAGGGCCTTCCTCTCCTGCGCTGTCCCTCCACCCTCCCAAGCATGATGTCCCTCTCTAAGGACTGGTCTCTCCTCACAACATGGCCAAAGTATGTGAGACGGAGCCTCAGAATCCTTGCCTCCAAGGAGCCACCTGGTTTAACCCTTTCCAGGACAAATCTGTTTGTTTTCCTAGCAGTCCATGGTATTCTCAATACTCTTCTCCAGCACCACAGCTCAAAGGCATCAATTCTCCTTCTATCCTTCTTGGTCATTGTCCACCTTTCTGATGCATAACAGGTGATTGTGAAGACCGTGGCCTGTATCAGACGCACCTTAGTCTCCAAAGAGACACCATTGCTCTTCAGCACTTTGGAGAGGTCCCTAACAGCAGACTTTCCCATGCAATGCACCTTTTAATTTCCTGGCTGCTGGTGCCAAGACTGTTGACTATGGAGCCAAGCAAACTAAAGCTGTGTACAATCTCAATGTCTTCACCATCCATCCTGATGCTGCCAATTGGTCCAGTGGTGAGAATCTTTGTCTTCTTGACATTGAGCCTCAATCTATATTGTAGATTGAGAGAGAGAAAAAAGTATGTCTATAGACATCTAAATGAACTGAAAAACAAATTAAATCACCTGAGTCTTCTTTTTGGATGGTCTTTGTGCTTCTTTGATTATATTAATATGTTTGATGACACATGTCTTTGGAATGTGTGGATTAGGTATTATAGACCTTCATCCATTAATTATTTATGGAATAACAAATCTACACTACTATGTTTTCTTTCTTTTCATTCTTAGAAATCGCTTTACAAAACTGTTATCAGAGAGATTGGGGCTTGTCGAGTAACCACTACAACCAATTTTGAGCTTTAGTAACTGAGCTGAGTTGAATTGGCTCCGTAGTTATATTTTTATCTCAGATTTACAAAGAAAAAGAAATTCTCAAATCTGAGTGCCAGACATTGCATTGTAGCTCTTTTGAGATCTATTTTCATTTGTGTTTTAATTCACTAACTTTGAAATTGCTGTCCTGATGGGTAATAAACTCTTGTTGAGTAGTCTGTAATGTTTTTAACTGAAAAGTGACATTTCTCTGGCAATTCAAATCCACTAGTGACACTGAGGGGAAAAGATGAGTCATCTCCTCCTATGTGATCTACAACCATTGAAACCCCATTGGAAGGTATGCTATGAGTAGGTTCTGACTTCAGAATAATATAAAAGGCAGAGAGAAGAGAAAGACAGTAGAAAGAAGAATCCTGATGCTTAGAACTGGTTCAGTGTTGACCATGTTGTGAGATCTAAGACAGCAAATGATTGTTCTCCTAGAACTCTGGCTCTGTTTACCAAGAATTAGGTTTAGAACTTGTTTGCATTTGAATTTTTTTTGAGCTCCATAAAGACAGTTTGTTGACCCAGTGACCACTTTAAAATACTTTCCAATTAGAAAGCCCAGTAGAGTTAAAGGGAGATCTGGTGGCCCAGTTCCTAGGGAGCTGGGCTGTCAACCCACTGATTGTACTTACTGGGTGGTTAGAATTCACCAGGTCTTCACTGTACGAAAAATGGAAAATTTCCTTTAACTCAATTTACAGTCTTGAAAACCCAACAGGTATGAGGCTGTTTATACTGTACAGCAATTATAGAGAAAGAGTAGATTTACATTAGAATAAAAGACTAGACCAAATAAATGAGGTTCAGAAAAAATAAAACCAGATTTCATAAGCAAGTAGAGAATAGATAAGATACAAAAAAATATGTGAGCAAGGATCAAGCATCTTAGACTCCCTTATGGCATTTGTCAATTGTAAAAAGTCACAATGATAAAAAAATTCTGGTCATGACAGGAGCCAGAGCACTAGACTGAACATCAGATTTTATGTGTGTATGTATCTATATATACTCATGCAGTGGAACACAGTGTGAAACTAAACACTGACCAAACCTGCAGCAGACTGCCTGCTAGGAATCTTATTTAACTGTGGGAAACCTAAGTTTCAGGCTACGAGAATAAGATTCTTAACACTTTTGACAAATAAATCTGGATTTCCGAGCCTACTGGTTGAGAGGGTGTATGTCCAAAACACAATAATCTGGACATACCTTAGAAAGTTTGAGTTTAACTTATGGAAAATAAGTTTACATTTGCATTGGCATTCACTTATTCCCTTATTTATTTTTGTAGAACTTTAAGTTAATCCTTAGATTTAGTAAAAGGGTCTAAATAAATTCTTTCCATTTGAAACTCTTGCAAGATAATGAGTTTATTGTAAGATCTGCCTTTCTGTTGAATTATGCCAATCCTGTCCAAGAACAAACAGGCTTCCCACATAATGACCAACAGAATTTGTGCAGTTTTGGATTTAAGCCTGGTTTTAAGCTGGCTTCTCAGACCAGTGAATTAATACACTTTTTCTGTTTGTTTTTATCTGAGTTTTTGTCTTGTTTCCCAATATTGTCACTGGAAGTTGCTAGAATTCCTCCCCTCCTTTTCCCCCCATGAAATAGCCTTTTCAGTCTTAGTTACTGTTTTTTAAATTTTGTTATTGAAGTAAAACTACTTCTTACATCCATTTTCTGAATTGGGATTTAAGAAACCATATTGAAAAAATAAGAATTTGGTCTATTTTAAAAGTATACAGAAAAAAATAGCTTACTTCAATTAATACGAGAGGACTTTAAAAAAGATAAATTATTCCAAATTGATTCTTAGATTTTTCTATAAATATGCAAGAGACTGAACTTTATTAATGTAATAATTTCCTATTTTATATTGGAATTATTAAATTAAATGTTAATATTCTTTAAAAGATGTATTTTATGATCAGTTTAATGGTCTGTGGCATATTTCTCTCGTCTCCATCAGCGGCACTAGGAAAAGGGTTTTTGTCTCTCCCAGTGCTCCACTAATGGATATAGGAAGTCTTCTCTGATTAAATTTTAGAGCCACAGGAACCAAATGGAGACTTCATCTAGGTACAACTCCCCATATTCTTCCCACCAGAGCTCCTAAGATTTTGCAGAAACTGGAAAACCTCACTGGTGACCCTTCAGGAGTTTTTCTGAGATTATCAACTTACTGATAAATGCATTTGTGCATTGTAATTTCAGTTTAAGTCAACATTAAAAAAATACTTTTGTTATTATTGTGTTATGTTCCAACTCACAGCTGACACTTCAGCCACACAGCAGCCAGTGGCTTTGAACTGTGTGCCTTTGGGATTGCATCACAGCTTCTTTCTAGTAGGTTACCAGAGCTCTGCCGTTTATGGCGTCTGCTCCTTGCTGCTCCTTCCACAAGTACTACAGCAAGCTTAATAGTGGAGAAGCAGTTCTAGATTAGCTCTGTCTCATAGCAGGTTTCTGGTTCTTTCCTCTTGCTGCTGCTGCTGATTTGTAGGTCATTCTGTCACAAGAATCTCTGGCCCTGCACTCTCTGTTTTTCCTCTACTTTTGGTGAGATTCTCAAAATTTATTTCTGAATCTGGTCTTAATGGCAAGACTAGCCAATCCCCTTGTGGACAGACTAACATATCTAATTTGCATGTCCCTGTATATGCATGTGGCAAAGTAAAAGTCAATCAATGTTGTCCTTGTTGAGTACCTTCAGTCAAAGCTTACTCTCTACAGGGTCCTCAGAAGTAATCAATCTCAAGGGAAGACACTTCCATTTTCCTCCCACGGGGCATCTGGTGGATTAGAACCATGTAGGAAAGCCATTTTGAACAATATACCCTTGACAATACACACTGTAAACTCAAAGGTTGTATATATCCAGCATTTCAAATCTACCGGTAACTTCTAGGAGCAAAATAGGCAGTCTCCCCTATTACAATTTACAAGTTTGGAAAGCTGATTAAAAAACCTGTCACTATGAGTTGAAACCCACCTGATGGCAGGGAGTTTGAATTTTAACTCCTACTTAAAGATCCTTGGTGTGGCAGTGGTTAAATCTCTCAGCTTCTAGTAAAAAGGTACGTGGTCCAAAGCCATCCATTTCTCTAAGGGAGAAAGTGACAGCAGTCTACTCTCAAATGGTTATTTTATTTTTTAATGTATCTTCCAGATAGTACCGACGCATAGCTGACTTTCCAGTGGGCTTTCAGTGGATAGAAATCGCTTGGGAGGAAATAGAGCATCTTTCTACCATGGAGTAGCTGGTGAATTCAAACGGCCTGCCTTTGGGGTAGCAGTGCGACTCCTTACTCACTAGGCCGCCACAGCTTCTTAGATGTGTATTTGATTAAACTAATAGAGTGATAACAACTAGCTTTGATGAAAAACTTGATTTGTTTATTTAAAAATACTTATGAATTGAAAAGAACAATCAATACCCTTAATGAATATAAGAATTATGATACTAAAATTCAAGGGAAAAAAATTACGTTTCATCTAAATAGGAATAGACAGATTAATGGGACCAGATGAACAATTGAAATACAGTTTCATAAATACAAAAGGATTAATCATTTAAAGATGGAAGCATTGAATATTCACTAAACTGTCAGAAAGATGTAGCTGACTATGCATAATAAATATTTGTTGTTTGTTGTTGTTATGTGCCTTCGAGCCGTTTGCAACTCATAGCAACCCTATGTACAACAGCCCTAAACCGTGCTCTATCCTGTGCCAATCGCATTGCCTCTGACACACCCATCCCGAGTACCCTAGTCACCGAATCAATCCACCTCATAGAGGGTCTTCCCTTCCTGCACCATCCCTCCACTCTACCCAGCATGATGTCCCTCTCTAAAGACCTGTCTCTTCTTACAACATGTCCAAAGTATGTCAGGTAAAACCCCAGAAGCCATGCCTCCAAGGAGCAGCCTGGTTTAACCCTCTCTAGGATGAATCTGTTTGTTTTCCTGGCAGTCCATGGTACATTCAATACTCTTCTCCAGCACCACAGCTCAAAGGCGTCAATTCTCCTTCTATCCTCCCTAGTCATTGTCCAACTCTCTGATGCATAACAAGTGATTGCAAAAACCATGGCCTGTATCAGGTGCACCTTAGTCTCCAGAGAGACACCGTTTACAGTAAAATAAAACCCTGTTAACTTATCTCATACTAAAAAAAAAAATCACCTGGACTTCATTGCTGGTGAGTCAGTTCTGACAGATGGTTGTAGTTGTTATGTGCTGTCAAATCTCTTGTGACTCCTAATGATCCTATGTACAACAGACCTAATCCCGGCTCTATCTTGTGCCAATCGCACTGCCTCCCACACACACATCCCAATTACCCCAGTCACTGAATCAGTCCACTTCATAGAGGGCCTTCCCCTCTTGTGCCGTCCTTCCACACTCCCAAGCATGATGTTTGTCTCCAAGGACCTGTCCCTCCTTACAACATGTACAAAGTATGTCAGAAAAGCCCCACAATTCTTGCCTCCAAGGAGCAGCCTGGTTTAACCCTCTCCAGGGTAAATCTGTTTGTTCCTCAATACTCTTCTCCAGCACCACAGCTCAAAGGCATCAATTCTCCTTCTATCCTCCCTAGTCATCGTCCAACTCTTGGATGCAAACAAGTGGTTGCAAAGACCATGGCTTGTATCACACACACCTTAGTCTCCAGAGTGACACAATTGCTTTTTAGTACTTTGGAGAGGTCCCTATCATCAAACTTTCCCATTGCAATATGTCTTTTAATTTCCTGGCTGCTGGAGCGTAGAGTTTTGACTGTGGAGCCAAGCTGACTAAAGTTGCTAACAATCTCAATCTTTTTGTCATCCATCCTGATGCTGCCAATTAGTCCAGTGGTGAGAATCTCTGTCTTCTTGATATTGAGCCTCAATACATACCGAACGCTGCAGTCCTTGACCCTCTGCAACAAGTGTTTCAGGTCCTCTTCAGTTTCAACAAGCAGGGTTGTATTATCTGCATAGCGCAGATTTTTGATAGATCTTCTACCAATCCTGACACCACACCTCTTCTCATAGAGCCCAGCCTCTCAGATTATCTGTTCTGTGTACAGGCTAAAAAGGTATGGAGATAGGACACATCCCAGGCGTACATCCTTCCCAATTTTGAACCATGCAGTGTTTGCTTGCTTTGTTCTGAGGACTGCCTCTTGGTCCAAGTATAGGTTTCAAATTAACTCGATCAAGTGTTCTTGGATTACCATTCTTCTCAGAGTCAGCCACAATTTGTTATGATCCACACAATCAAATGCCTTTGCATAATCAGTGAAACATAGATAGATAGTATTCTCTGCTTTTAGCTAAGATCCAGAGAGTATAGCACTGCTCCACAGAAATCTCTTGGCAGAAGTCCTATGGAAGTAGATCACAAGATCTTTCTTTATACTGTCCGTACGTACATCTGAACAGTGAGTCTTCAGGGTCGTAGCCAAGCACAAGATGCAGAGACTTTGATAGATAAAAATATGTGAAACTACTTCTTAGACCTAGGCAGTTGTTTTTTTTTCTTAAATATGAGTTTTATTATCAATCAGTAAATAAACACTACAATCAATGATGTAAATTTTAGTTAGAAATGTGAACCTTTACTCAGAGACCCAAACTGAAAGGATGTTGAGCTGCTTTTCCTAAATGCTTAATATACAGCTTTACCTCTTACGATTTAACTTTTTTTTTTAACTACTGTTAGGCAACCACTGAACTGAGTAAAATGTGCATCTTGTAGGATCAAGAACATTTCTCAAAATAATATTTGAGAGTACAATACATTTAGCATCAGTCATGAACAAGAAATAAATTTCATTAGAAGTTTTATATTCACTAGCTGGAGAAGAAAAACAACTGGAGTACCAGAGTATCAAGGTTACTGTAAATGTTGCTAATTTGCTAGGCTTACCAGTTAATCCATAGGACAAAAATGCTCATGCTTTTCTAACAGTCTGATATACAACCTCAGAAACAAGAGCGAGGGGCTCTGTGAGTCAGAGCCAACTGGATGGTAATGGACTTATTGTAAGTTTTGAAGACGGTAACATGGAGATTAGATAACAAGGTCCGAAGTGTTGAAACTCAACATCAAGAAGACAAAGATTCTCACAAAAAGGCAATTAGCAGCACTATGATAGATGGAACAGAGGTTGAGATGGTTAACATTTTCAGCTTGCATGTTTCCAAAATCAATACCCTTGACAACAGCAGTCAGGAAATCAAAAGATGAATGGAATTAGGAAAATCTGCTGTCATAAAATTTTCTGAAGTGCTAAAGAGTAACAATGTCAGGTTAGAGACTAAAGTGTGTCTGAACCAGGCCATGGTCTTTGCAATTCCTTACTACACATCAGAGAGCTGAACAATGAATAAGGATGATGGAAGAATCAATGCCTTTGAGCTGTGATGTTGGAGAAGAGTGGCGAACAATTCATGGACTGTCAAGAGAATAAACAAGTTTGTCCTGGAAAGGATGAAACTAAATTGCTCCTGGAAGGCAAGGATTTTGAAGCACCATCACACATAATTTGGTCACGTTTCAGGAGAGGAGAGTCCTTGGAGAGGGATATCATGCTTGGAAGGATGGAGGGGCAGCACAATAAAGGAAGGCTCAGAAGGAGATGATTGACATTGTAATTGGATAGGTGGATAAGTGTGTCAGAGATAGTGAGATTGGCTCAGGATAGAACAGGATTCAGAGCTATTGTGCATTTAGATAGTTATGAGTCAAAAGCAGCTTGATAGCACATAGGAACAACTGTGAAATGAGTAGACAGTTTAAAGATAGTCAAGTCTGATTTCTACTAATTGCACAAAGAGGCACTATCCCTATTAACAGTATCCACAGTCCTGAACTAATTCCTATAAATTCAGACATGGTCTTCCATACTCCTGCACCTGCTTCTACTATTTCCATACCAATCTTACTTCTCTACTTGGTCTGAAATCAATTGCAATGTCTTTACAGAACTATATATTTTACACATATTTTACATAACTATACTCACAGTTATGAAGTTTATTAGGGAAAGTAAAAGGTTATAATTCATTTTGACAGCAGTATACAATCCTCCAATCTGGACAGATTCTAAGCATGGTCACAGTTCTTTGAAATTCAGTGTTACAGTTTAGGTCAATATTGCCAAGTTCCTTTAGCCCTTCCAGTTACAGTGACTTCCCTCAGCCCTCTAGAAAGCTTATGTGAAGGCCCCTAGTTCTGGTTCTGTGGGGTAGCAGTCCAAAGTATTCTGTCTCATGTTATTCTCTAGTACTCTATTGTTGCTCTTCTATAGATCCTGGGTTTTTTGACCCGGGAATCTCTGACCGTAAAGAACATAGCCTTTTTTTCTAGTTCTTGTTGAGATTCTCATTTCTTTTGCTGAATGTGCTCAATTCATTGGTGTGATTAGTAAATCATCTTGTGGATAGTCACACTATTTATATTATTCTCCATACCCATGTGAAAGTCAAAGTCAATAACTAACAAAGCCATTTTAAGAAATAAATCCTTGATACCATACCTGCTTACAGTCTTATGCATAATGTCTTGATGGTATAGCATGTCAATTCTAAATTCTAAGATTCATTTTAGTATTTATATATCTAAATGTAGTTAGTTGGAAGCCCCAAAAAAACGTATAGGGCATATTCAACTTACTTAAGTTCGAATGGCATTTTATTTTACACATTGTGCTGATAATGAAATGATCTGTGGTTCAAATCCATCAGCAACTCCTTGGGGAAAAGATGGACTGTCTTATCTACTTGTGATATATAGTTTTATAAATCTAATGAAGGGCAACAATGAATTAAAATCTACATGACAGTCATAGATTTAAAAAAATCTACTCACATAGTTGTTGTATAAACAAAGCAAAGGGAACACTGCATGGTTTAAAAATCAAGAAAGGTGAGAATCATGGCCATATCTTTTCTCCATACCTATTATGTGATTTCTGCCAACTTTTGCAGTTTAAAATGCATTGAATACATAACTAAAATACATTAATAATAATAGATGACTGTAATGAAAAGTTGGACAACGAAGAAGGATCAATATTCAGAAAATATGGAATTGGTGGCAAATTAGGCTAGAGATAAAATGATAGAATTTTGTACAATCAATGATTTGTGCATTGCAAATGCATTTTATAAAAACACAAATAGTGACTATAGACATATACCTCACCTGATGATCTCTACAGAAATCAGATTGATTACACCTGTGAAGAGAATCACTGGAAAAGGTCAGTATCAGCTGTGAAAATTAAAGCACGTGCTGACTGTGGAACAGGCCACCAACTACTCATATGAAAGTTTAAATTTAAGCTAATGAAAACGAAACCAACCTCATGAAAGTCAAAATTTTACCTTGACCCTTTCCCATTTGAATTTAAAAAACAATAACAAACAAACAAACCCTCAAGAATAAATTTAAGACCTTGAAAACCAATGAGTAAAGATCACATAAGCTGTGGGACAATGTCAAGTATATCATTCTTAAAGAATGAGAAAAATTATTACAAGGACAGAGAATGAAGAAGATACCATAATATATATATATAAAATAGACTCTGAATTGTGCTAGAGCATGAGAAGTCAAAGGGAAGGAAAGAAGTTAGGAATCCAAGGGACTGAACAATTTTCAAAGGGCAGCTCAGAGAGACAAAGCATTAAAATGAAATATGCAAAGAACTGGAGTTAGGAAATCAAAAAAGACAAACTTTCTCAGCAATTCTTAAAGTGAAAGAACTGAAGAATAATTCAGTTTTTACCGAGTTGCAATACTTAATAATGCTTTGGGTAGAATATTGAATGGTCCAGAAAATATCAAATAAAGATGAAAAGAGTACACAGTCAATGATCAGAAAAATAGCAAATGAATATGAAAGGAGTACACAGTAAATGCAGCAAAAAGAACTCCTGGCATCGAAGAATATCATGAAACAACATATGATTGAGAGGCCATGATGATGAACATTAAGCTCAAGCTGCCCCATGTCATATCTTTCCATTCTATATGTAGAACAGAAGATTCAGGAAACTGAACTGTATGAGGAGGAATGTGGCATCATCATTGGAGGAAGACTCAACAATCTACATTATGCAGATGACACAACCTTGCTTACCAAAACTGAGAAGAACCTGAAATGTTTGCTGCAGAAGGTCAAGGTTTGTAGTCTTCAATATGGATTGAAACTCAAAATAAAAAAAAAAAAGTCAAAGATTGTCACCTATGTACCAATTGACAGCATCACGATAGATGGAGAAAAGACTGAGTTTTTTAAAATTTCTTCTTACTTAGATCCACAAACTACAAACATTGTTGTTATTATTATGTACCAAAAAGACAAATACAATCCATAGCAACACTATGAACAAAAGATTTGAATCCTGTCCTATCCTGTGCTATCTTCATACTTCCTAACACATTAGAGCCCCTTGTGGCAGTCACGTTGTCAATCCACCTAGTTAAGAGTCTTCCTCTCGTTTGCTGACCATCCACTCTCCCAAACATCATGTTCCTCTCCAAGGAATAGCCCCTCCTATCAACAAGGCCAAAGTATAAGAGGTGAAGACACATCATTTTGCTTCCTGAGAGCACTCCACTGTACCCTCTCCAAGACATATTTTTTTATTCTTTTGACATTCCGTGGTATGTTCAGTGCCTTTCTCCAGTACCACAACTCAAAGGAATCAATTCTTCTGCTGCCATTCCTATTTATTGTCTAACTCTCAGAGGCATAGCTAGCTAGCAAGCAATCAGAAAAAAATAGCCTGAATAATGTGCATCTTAGTCCTCAAACTGACATCATTACCCCTCAATAATTTGAAGAGGTTCCTAACTTCAGATTTTCCCAGTGCAATGTGTCTCCTTATTTCTTAACTGTTGGTATCAAGGGTGTTAATTGTGAATATAGTTAAGATTAAGCTGTTTACAATTTCAATCTCTTTTCTATCCACCATGATATTGCCTATCGGCCCAGTAGTACAAATACTTGTTATCTTCAAATTGAGATTCAGTCCATGCTGAAGGCTGCATTTTTCAATAGTTTGCAACAAATACTTCAGGTCCTCCACACTTCCAGTAAGAACAGTACATAGAGAAGGAGCTGCCAGAAGTTGAAGCAGATTTTGGAAGATTCTGTGGAATAAGGCACATCATTGCTGATATCAGATGGATTCTGGCTGAAAGTAGAGAATACTAGAAGTATGTCTATTTGTGCTTTATTGACTCTGCAAACATTTGACTGTGTGGATCATAACAAACTGTGGCTGACATTGAGAAAAATGAGAATCCCAGAGCACTTTGCTCATATGAAACCTATATCTGGAGGCTGTTGTGTGAACTGAGCAGGAAAACAGTGTGTGATATAAATTTAAGAAGGGAGTGTGTTAAGGTCTGTTCATATCTGTTCAATCTGTATCCTGAGCAAATTAATTGAGAATCTGGACTCTATGAAGAGGAATGTGGCATTAGAATAGGAGGGAGACTCATCAATAACCTTGAGTTATGCAGATGACACAAACATAGACTGAATTTTACTCAATCTACTAAATTCTATGCAGCATAAGCCATAGAAGACCTAGACAATAAAGAATGCTAAATACAGAGAAAAACATCTCTCTGTCCCTTGGTTTTCCTCATAAGCACCCTTTTGTTAACAGTCATAGTCATACCTTGCATACCAATTATTCAAAGATCTTTCTCTGGGGAATCTTAAACCTCCTATTAGTTGCTCAACTCTCACTGCCATTAAGACAAAAATGATGCTTACTGACCCTCCAGTGAGTTTTCAGAGGCTGTAAATCACATGGGAGATCTGCCTTTGAGTTGGCAGCACAATTCCTTATCAAGAAGGCTACAAGTGTTGAAGCTGTTCCATGCCATCAAGTCAGAATTAACTCTTAGCTGACTTCCAGCAGGTGTTCAGAGGTTATAAATTGCACAAGAGATTATCCATTTTTTTTATCCTTAAGAGTATATTTGAACAGTTTGCTTTTAGGTTGGCAATGTTGCTCCTTGTCCATTAGGAAGCCAGAGCTTCCTGTTATCACAAACAGAAAACCAAAAATAACTCAATATCAAACAAAAGTCTCTGACATAGAAAAAAAATATCCAAATAAGCACACTGTTTACAGTTTTGGAAAAAGGCTGAATGAAGGAAACAGTGCTGTTAAGGAGAAAAATACTTCAAAAAACATAACAAAACATGTAATTGATATTATTAGAGGAATAACAGAAAGTATCTAATCCATGAAATAAAAAAAGAAATTAAAAAAACCTCAAGAAAAGCACAGAATAACAATAACAATTTAAATTTTGACAGTTAAATGAAAATATACATAGAAAGTTAGATTACATAGTTAAGAAATTTTACAAAAAATAGGTAAAAAGACAAAACGATAATGTATATGAGAGAAAAAATTAAAAATACAGACATCACTTCCAGAATTCCAGAATTCAAATAATAAGAGGCCCATATGGAGAAGAGGAAACAGATGGTAGGGAAAACTATTAAAATTATCAAAATATTTCCAAGAACTGAAGGACATGAATTGCCAAAAGAGAAAGCTCACTAACTGCCCAGAGAAATGAAGTTAAATATATCCATATCAAGAACCTTTGCAAAATTTAAACACATTACACATAAATAATCTCTATCAAAGAAGGGGAAAAATTCAGTCGCACAGAATTGCTTCAGGCTACTCAAAAGCAATACAAAACCAAGAATTTCATCAAGAAACTCAAACTCATTGCTATCTAATAGGATCAGACATATAGTGATCCTTCATGAGTTAACCAAGTGATAAATCATAAGTAGAAAACAATTTTTTTTCAGCATAGGAGCTGGTGTATTCAAACTGCATTTCTGGAGATGTATAAGCAACACAACTTGATATGGAGCTCCCCAAGAATTCCATGTTGTTGTTGTTGTTGTTATGTGCCATCACATCGCTTGCGACTCATAGTGACCCTATGTACAACAGCCCTAAACCCTACTCTAACCCATGCCAGTCGCATTGCCTCTTGCACACCCGTCCTGATTACCACAGTCACTGAATCAATCCACCTCATAAAGGGTCTTCCCCCCGCCACGCTGTCCCTCCACCCTACCCATGATGTCCCTCTCCAAGGACCTGTCTCTCCTTACAACATGTCCAAAGTATGTCAGACAAAGCCCCAGAATCTTTGCCTCCAAACAGTAGGCTGGTTTAACCCTCTCCACGATGAATCTATTTTTCTTGACAGTCCATGGTACATTCAATACTCTTCTCCAGCACCACAGCTCAAAGGCATAAATTCTGCTTCTATCCTCGCTAGTCATTGTCCAATTTTTTGATGCATAACAAGTGATTGCAAAGACCATGGTCTGTATCAGGTGCACCTTAGTCTCCAGAGAGACACCGTTGCTCTTGAGTACTTTAGAGAGGTCCCTAACAGCAGACTTTCCCATTGCAGTACGTTTTTTTATTTCCTGGCTGCTGGTGCTAAGAGTGTTGACTGTGGAGCTGAGCAAACTGAAGCTGTGAACAATCTCAATCTCTTCACCATCCATCCTGAAGCTACCAATTGGTCCAGTGGTGAGAATCTTTGTCTTCTTGACATTGAGCCTCAGTCCATACTGAAGTCTGCAGTCCTTGACCCTCTTCAGTAAGTGCATGATGTCCTCCTGTTTCAGTAAGCAGGGTTGTGTCATTTGCATAACGAAGAGTGTTAATAGATCTTCCACCAGTCCTGACGCCACACTTCTCCTCATAGAACCCAGCTTCTCGGATAATCTGCTCTGAATATGGGTTGAAAAGGTATGGAGATAGGACACATCCCTGGCACACACCCTTCCCAAATTTGAACCATTCATTGTTGCTCTGCTCTGTTCTGACGACTGCCTCTTGGTCCAAGTATAGGTTTCACACTAGCATGATTAAATGTTCTGGGATAGTCAGCCAGAGTTTGTTATGATCCACACAGTCAAATGTCTTTGCATAATGTTTTTACTATAGATCTCTTCCTCAGGTCCTGATCAACTAAAGGCATATTCTTTTACCTAGAGTTGTCTGGTTTTGCTACTCTCGAAGGTTAGCAATGGTGAACTACAAAAGAAAAAGTCTTTGCATTTATATATTCTACACTTTAGGGAGCTCTGATTATCTAATGACAAGAAGCTGCACTGCAATCCCAAAGACACATAGTTCAAGGCCACACAGCTGCTCCAAGGTTGAAGGATGGGCAATCTCCTCCTGTGGGATTAATTGCCTCTGAAAATGCACCAGAGCTATGGATTGGTTTCATAGTACATAATAACACAACCGCCACCACTTTAGTATCACTATTACCCTGCCAATGACCTCAACTGTGGTATTTCCAGTATAACAAAAACAGAATTCATTGCAATAGTTAAGTCTGATTCTCCAGCACTTCCCTAGTTGTAAATTGCTTGCAGAGGAGGGAGAAGACTGTTCACCTTCGTTTGTGGAGTGGTTGGTGGATTGGAATTGCCAGAGGCACAGTTTTGCTTTAGTTGCTGCTGTTGTCGTTCAACCCATAGTTGACCTTCCTACAGGTTTTCAGAGGCAGTTAATCTTATGCGAGATTACCCAGTCTTCCCCTATAGAGCAGCAGGGGAATTCGAACTGTGTGTCTTTAAGATTGCAGAACAGTTTCCTTACCACTAGGCTACCAGAGCTCCCTGTGATATATCTATGAGATAGAAAAATAATGCTGCTGTTGTTATATGCCATCGTGTCGCTTGTGGCTCATAGTGACCCTATGTACAACAGCCCTGTGCCAATTGCACCATCTCCGATACACTCATCCCGTCGCTTGCGGCTCATAGTGACCCTATGTACAACAGGCCTGTGCCAATTGCACCATCTCCGATACACTCATCCCGATTACCCCAGTCACTGAATCAATCCACTTCATAGAGGGCCTTCCCCTCCAGAGCTGTCCCTCCATCCTACCAAGTATGATGTCCTTCTCCAAGGACCTGCCTCTCCTCACAATATGCCCAAAGCATGTTAGATGAAGCCTCAGAATTCTTACCTCCAGGGAACAGACTGGTTTAACCTTTTCCAGGATAAATCTGTTTGTTTTCCTAGCAGTCTATGGTACCCTCAATACTCTTCTCCAGCATAACAGCTCAAAGGCATCAATTCTCCTTCCATCCTCCTTAGTCATTGTCCAGCTCTCTGAGAGCATAACAAGTGATTGCAAAGACCATGGCCTGTATCAGACACACCTTAGTCTCCTGAGAGACACCATTGCTCTTCAGTACTTTGGAGAG
>NW_006399869.1:5555200-5569677 GCF_000299155.1 Elephantulus edwardii | reverse complement strand
GGCATCCACTTCTAAACTAGATATCTTTGGAAACTATATAAACTCTCTGAACTCTACAAATTTTACAAACTCTATAAATGTACAGAAATGGTGGTAGTAAGAGAACAGATTTCCACACAGAAATTATGTTAGTTGTCGAACAGAGTTTAGGTCTTTTTTGCAAAACTTACTCTCAGATACATTCGACTTTACGACACTTAACCACTGCTAAGTGAAAACTAGTGCTGTTATATCTGGAGGAATAACTTCCACTTTGTACGAAGTAACCTGGGTTGCTGTGATGCTGAACCTTGTGCAACTGGTATCAAATACCAGAATGTCTTACTAATAAGGGACAGTGTTTGGTGGAGCTCCTGGTTGTAAAACAGATTTGGAAGCAGGAGAGGCATCCATTTCCTAAACCACATGCCTCTGGAAACTCTACCACGTTGGAGAAATGATGACACTTATGGAAAGGCATTAGGTCTTTTGTGCTTAACTCCAGGGCAATCAACAACAGTAACAACAGCACCATTTAAGTAGGTGGTAACTTACTCTCTGCTATACAAGTGATCAACCTTTGCATTTCAGAGGACTTCAGAGGACTGTTGCTGATGTTATCTAAAATCAATCATCAATCGCTAATTTTTCTTTATTCTCCTTTCTACTTGGAAGGCTTCTGCTTTGTATGTTTACATAGTAATATTGGTCCTGATGTACTATTTTAAATAAAACGGCTTCTCTTTCACTCTTAATAATGTATGAGAATTCTTTTTTTACTTTTGTCAAAAACCTTTGGGTTAGAATCAGCATTCATGGTAATGTATTTTCTTTTGTTTTCCAATATAATTTATGTGTAAAATGTGTCAAGCCATAATTTTCAATCTATTTTAAAATATATGAAACAGACAGAAAATACAATGTGTATGTGACGAAAAAAACAATGTAGATGGGGATTAAACTGTATAGAATTGGACATTTTATTTTGTAAGCTCTTTGAATAAAAGACAGCTTGAGTTAAAATAGGTTTGTAATTCCCCAGGGAACTAAACAAAAAACAAAAAAACGCAACCCTAAAAATATTAAGAAAGTAATTTGAAAAGGAACTAAATTATTCACCTCAAAATATCAATTCATTATAAAATAAGGGAGTAATATAAGAATCAAAAGGGAAATGTGGCATACAGAGCACAAAGAACAATACTGCACAACTATTTGTCATGTAATTATTTTACATAAAAATGAAGTCAGTGTTGAATTAATTAAAGATCGATTACAATATGATTTTGTCTGAATTCACATTGTACAATACCACCTACTTTTTATTTACTTTAGCCATATGTTATTAAAATATACTGTCAAATTGGAACCAACTCGTAGCTGACCTTCCAGCAGATTTTCAGAAGCAGAGAATCACACCAAAGGAGAATGTTCTTAATTTCTCCCATGAAGTGACTGGTGAATTCAAACTGCCGGGTTTTGGTTTGTCAGCACACACTCTTGTCAATAAGCCACCGGAGTTCCCTGTGGACTCTGTTGTGGTTGTTGTGTACCATCAACTTTGAACCAGCATGGAGCCCACCCTGCAGGGCATTTTCAGCAGCAGTAGATCACATGGGAGTGAACTGCCCATCTTTTTATAACAGATTTGCAGACAGATTCAAACTACATGATTTTGGGTTATCAGTACAACTCCTTACTATTAAACCACAAGCATTCCTACTTACTAAATTCAACAAATTTGATAGTTTTGAAAAGCACTTGATAAGGAAGGACAATCTGAACGCTTAGGATTCATGTTTAAATTTGTAATCTTGTTTTTGCCATGCAAGTTAATATACTATTACTTGAAAATCAAAAGTAATGAGTAAAAAATGAAATAAAAGTAAATGCACATGCCACACACCTTGACACAGCTGGCAATTAATCATGCTAGCAAAAATTCTGTGGGAACCTCAAACAAATGTTTAAAATATCACCCAGTAGAAAGTAATTAGTACTGTTGCATTTTTATGGCCTGTTGTAAAGATTTTAGTATGCACATCTGGAAAGAAGAGAAACATGTTTGTGTGGCTTTGTTATATACAGCTGTAAGTAATCTTTCAATTTTGAACTCAGTTTTTGATCTAACCCTTAGAGTAGAACCAGTATTAAGAAACTCTAACTGACAGACAGGAAGTAGTTGTATTTATGCATTTTTGTTCTTTTGTTTTCTTATATTGTCTGCACGTTGTAATTAAGGAACAGAGTAATGGCCAGTTTACAAAGCCTTTCAACTAAGCATGAACTCACCTTATCTATATTGTTATGTGACAGTAAGTTGCCTACAACTCGTAGCAATAATCCTACATACAATAATTCTGAAGCCTGCCCTGTTCTGAGCTGGTCTCACTGACTCCAACATATCTATTCCTACTGACCCAGTTACCAAGTCTATCCATCTCATAGGGGTCTTCCTTTCCTGTGCATTACCTCCATTCTTCTGAGCATAATATCCTTCTCCAAGGACAGGTCACTCCTGGTCAACTGCCCAAATTATGTGAGATGGAGCTTCAAAATCCTTGCTTCCAAGGAGAAACTTTGTTTCACCCTCTCCAATAAAGAACTATTTGTTTTCTTGGTGGTCCATGATATGTTCAATACTGTTCTCTACCACCACAACTGAAAGGCATCAATTGTTCAATCATACTTAGTCATTATCGATCAATATGACGCAGAGCAGGTAATTAAAAATACCATGGCCTGGATCAGGTGCACTTTAGTCTTTATACTGATACCCTTGCTCTTCAGTACTCTGAAGAGGTCCCTGACAGCAGATTGTCCCAGTGCAATTCATCTTTTGATTTCTTGACTTTCAATGTCAATAGTTTGATTATGGAGCCAAGTAAGCTGAAATTGTTAACAACTTCAATCTCTTCTCCATTTATTATGGTGCTGTCAATGGCCCAATGGTGATAATCTTTGTCTTCTTGATTTTGACCTTCAGTCCCTTCTGAAGACTACAGTCCATGACTTTCTGCATAAAATGTCTCATGTCCTTTTCAGTTTCAACAGGTAAGGTTGTATCTGTTAATGAGTCTTCCTCCAATTTTGATACAACATTTCTCCTCATAAAGCTCAACTTTCTAAAGGATCTGTTCCATATATATGTTAAAAAGATATGGAGACAGGACATATCCCTGACACACTCCTTGCCTAAGTTTGAATCATGCAGTATTTCCTACTCTGTTCTGAGGACTGTTTCTTAGAATTCCCATTCTTTTCAGTGTTAGCAATAGTTTGTTGTGATCCATAGAGTCAAATGTTTTGCATGGTCAGTGAAACAGAGATAGATATTTCTCTGGTACTCTTTGCTTTCAGCCAAGATCCATCAGACACTGACAATATCTCTAGTGCCATGGCCTCTTCTAAACTCAGATTGTATAGCTAATGTAAAAATATAGGCACTAATCCATATTTAATAACTGCAATCTTTCACTATCTCTAACTTAGAGTTGGTAAGGGATTACTTGATGGTACAAGTATAGTTTTGCCGAACTCTAACAAGCAAAATTGGAAGTCAGAGAGGAATTATTGCTTCCATACAAACCACAGGGAAGTTTTCTGATGAAGGGATCTACGAAGTAAACATAGTCATGGGTAGTTGAACATTTAATCCTTTGTCTGTGCAACCTCATAATTAAGCCTCAAATGCTCATTTTGTTACTATACTAGGATGACTGTATTATTCTGATTTCTAGTGCTTTAAGTATTTATCTCTAAAAGTTCATAACATACTTTGAAATCATATTATCTCAATTTATACTGGAAAATAAAGTTGCTTTTCTGTTTTTATAAAAAGGCTTATTTTAATTTATAATTACATCATTTAAACTGCTTTTTTCCAATTCCTACAGAGCAGTTTGAACTTCTTCTTTCATCACCACAGGTTCTTGCTTATAGTTGCTTTATGAAATTCTTCTATGTCCATCAATTCCTTTTGGTAAAATGACTCTGTATATTCTTTCCATCTTCTTTTACTACTTCCTGAATCATTTAATATTCTGGCCAATGCATCCTTAAATATTGCAACTTGAGGCTTGAATTTGTTCTTCAGTTCCTTGAGCTTAAGAAATACTGAGTGAGTTCAGCCCCATTAACTTTTTTACTCTAGCTCTTTGCACATTAAATTATAATTATTTACTTTGTCTTCTTGTGCTACCCTTTGAAATCTTTTGTTCAGCTCTTTAATATCTAGATTTCATCCCTTCACGTTGGCTTCTTGGTGCTCTAGCACAATATTCAGATTCTCTTCACTTTTCTTTTCAATTGACCATGCTTACGTGAAACCTATACTTGTACCAGGAGATAGTCATCAGAACAGAGCATGGAAACACTGCATGGTTTAAAACTGGGAAAGGTGTATGTCAGGAATGTGTCCTATTGTGAAACTTTTCAATCTATATGCAGAACAGATTATCTGGGAGGCTGAGCTCTATGAGGAGAAATGAGGCATTAGGATGGGAGGAAGACTGACTCATCAACAATCTGCGTTATGCAGATGACACAACCCTGATTACTGAAACTGAAGAGGACTCGAAGCACTTGCTGCAGAAGGTCAAGGACTGTATATAAATTGAATATGGATTGAAGGTCATTATCAAGAAAACAAATATTCTCTAATTGGCAGTATCATGACAGATAGTGAAGAGACTGAGTCTGTAAACAGCTTTAGGTTCCTTGCCTCCAACAATCAACACTTTTTGCACCAGCAACCAAAAAATTAAAAGATGAATTGCATAGGGAGAGTCTGCTGTCAGAGACCTCTCCAGAGTACGGAAGAGCAATGATGTCAGTGTGTAGACTAAGGTGTGCTTGATACAGGCCATCGTATTTGCAATTACTTACTATGCATAAGACATATGCTGGGCAATGACTAGGGATGACAGAAAGAGAATTGATGTCTTTGAGCTGTGGTGTTGGAGTAGAGTATTGAATATACCATAAACTGCTAGAACAGACAGGTTCATCCCAGAGAGGGTGCAACCAGGCTGTTCCTTGGAGGCAAGGATTCTGAAGCTTCATCTGACATACTTTTGCAAGGTAAGACCAATCCTTGGAGAGGGATATCATGCTTGTGAGGGTGGAGGGACAGCACAGGAAAGAAGACCTTCAATGAGATGGAAAGATTCAGTGACTGTGGTAATAGGGGTAAGTGTGTAGGAGACAAAGAGATTGGCCCTGCATAAAGCAGGGTTTAGGGTTGGTTTACGTTGGGTCACTATGAGTTGCAGGCAACTCAACAGCACATAACAACATTTAAACTGTGTTGAGACATAGACATTACATACTACATATGCATTGATGTTGTTGTTATTTTTAGGTGCTGTCAAGTAGAATATGACTCACAGAGAATATATGAACAACAGATCTGGACCTTATTCCATCTTGTGCCATCCTTATAATTTCTGACACACTTGAGACCATTGCTGCAGTTACCTTATCAATCCGTCTAATGTTCTTTTTTTTTTTCTGTTTTACTATCTTTGTGTATGTACCATCAACTCAGATATGGCTGGTACAGGAGGAGACTGCCCCTCCTTCTCTAGCAGAACATCTGATGGATTTGAACAGTGCACCCTTGGGATTGCAGTGCAACTTCTTTTCGCTATGGGGGGGTGGTTAGGGTGTTTTTCCCCCCTTTTCTCCATCTTTGTAATGAACTTTTGCATCTTCCTGTATATCTTTGATGTTTTCCTACTGTTCCTATAGTCTTTGATCATTGGACCTTAAAAGAGACTATGAAAATTGCATTAGAGTGCCAAAAAGCAAGAAACAAAAGGAAAAGGTGCCCAAGAGAAAAACCACAAGACTTTAAAGGTTAACTTGAGAAGATAAAGTGAAATATGCAAAGACCTGGAGTCAACACATAAAATGGAAAAACTCATTTGGCATTTCTCAAGCTGAAAGAACTGACAAACAAACTCAAGTCTCCAGTTGCAATACTGGGTGTTTAAGAGTACAACCTTGAATAATACAAAAAGTATCAAAAAAGATGGAAGGAATACACAGACACTGTAGCAAAATGAATTTACTGACATTGAAAAATTTCAGGAAGTACCACATGAATGAGAGCCAATGACAATAAAGAATGAAGTTCAAGCTTCTCTGAAGACATTAGCAAAATATAAGGCCCTAAGAATAGATAGAGTGAGATGGGGAGGAAAATGTCCAATAATGAATGATGAAAATCCAACTTTTGTAAACTTTTGTTAAAATCCGATTTTAAAAAAAAGAAAAAGTATTTTGGAATGCCAATAGACTTGTTTCAACTAGCAGTTGCAACCCTGGATATGCTTACTAGTTTATACTAGGAAATTAGGATGGCAGTTTCCTGGCCGACTGATTGAAGAGATCCATGTTTGTCCTAATTACCAAGAAAAGTGATCCAACAAAATGTTGAAATTATCAAACAATATTATTAGTATCTCACCCAAGCAAAATACTACAGATCATTGAAAAATGGCCTGACAGGATATAACCAGAAGTTCAAGCTGAATATAGAAGAGACAGCAGCACCAGGGATATCACTGTTGATATATCTTGGCAGAAAGCAGAGAATACAAAAATAATGTCTATTTGTGTTTTTAGTACTATGGAAAGGCTGTGTAGATCATAACAAATTGTGGCTAATATTGAGAAGAATGAAAATTCTAGCACTTACTTTTGCTCATGATAAATCAAATCAATAGCTAGACCAAAAAGCTGTAGTACAAATGGAACAAGGAAGCATTACATGGTTTAATATCTGGAAGGCTGTGCATCAGAGGTGTATGCTTTCTCCAAATCTATTCATTCTTTATGCTAGGCTAATAATAAGTGAAGCTGAACTCTTTGTAGAAGAATGTGGCATCAGAATTGGAGGAATACTTTAACAACCTTAGAAATATAGATAACACAGCCTTGCTGAAAGTGAAGAGGATATGAAATGTTTGTTGCAGAAGCTCAAGGACTGCGGCCTTTAATATGAATTATATCTCAACATAAAAAAAAGAAAGCCTGAGGCACAAACAGAAACTAGTATATTCATAGCAGTGTTATTCACCATCTAAAGAATATGGGAACGGCTCAAATGTCCAACTGCAATCAAATAGATTGAGAAATTATTCACATGATGGAATACTGCGCAGCAGGCATGAGTAATGATTTTGAAAATTGCTACCTAACTTTGGAGGGTCTAGAGAGTATCATGCTAAATGAACTAACTCAGTTCCGTAAGAACAAATACTGAATAGGACCATTATTGTAGAATATGCATAAGGATTCAAGTGTGGGGAGGGAGGGAGCAGAGGGGTGAGGATGGGCAAGGTGGGGTGGGTTGGGATGTGGAGGTGGTTAATCATAGAGTCGTACAATTTGATAGATGGAGGGAGTGGTGGGTAGTAAAAAAAAAAAAAAAAGATCTTTACTACAGGACCAAGAGTCAAAATTATGATGAATGGAAAAGGATTGAAGCTGCTAGTGATTTCAGCCTACTTGGATCAACAATCAACATCCTTGATACCAGCAGCTAGGAAATCAGGAGATGTATTTCACTGAGCATGTCAACTGTCAGGAACCTTTCCAAAATGCTGAAGAGCAGTAATGTCAGTTTGAAGATTAATATGCACCTGATACAGACCGTGTTCTTCTCAATCACTTGCTATGCGTTCAGAGAGCTAGAAAATGAATAAGAATGACAGAAGAATAATTTATGCCTTTTGGTTGTGGTTCTGTAGAAAAGTACTGAATAACCCATGGACTGTCAAAAGAACAAACATATATGTCTTGGGAAAAGCGCAGCCAGAGTGCTCCTTGGAGGCAAAGAAGGTGAAGATTCATCCTTGATACTTTGGACATGTAGTTAATTGAAGCTATTCCTTGAAGAGGAGTATCAAGCTCAGAAAGATGGAAAGGTTAGAAAAAGAGAGAAAGACCCCCTAAAAAGATAGACTGATACAGTTACTTCAGCAATGGGTTCTAGTGTGTCAGTGAAGAGGAGGATGGTTCAGGAAAGGTCAGAGTGCAATTTGGCTGTTCATTGGGCTGCTATGAGTCTTACTGGGATAGATAGTACCCAACAAAATCACTAACATGTGTTTTTATTTCAACAGAGATTTCATATATTTTGGTCATCATTAGATGTAATTGAGTAGGTTCTGACTCAGAATAGTCCCGTGATCAATAATAGCTCAAAACCCTGCCTGCTCCTATGATATCCTCATAATCAAGGAACACTTATTTTCTATTGTTGTTGTTGTTGTTTGGTCAAGGGAAGTCAGGCATGATTGAGAGCTGACCTGAGACCTTCATTATCCTGTACCATCCTCACCATCTTTGACAGCAGGTTTTAGGTTTTAGGACAATAGCTTCTTCATCTAGGTATATATTTCATATAGGAACAATTAGTTTATGCCACATTCATCTTCATAGAGTGCCGTTTCCTGAATAATTTGATCAGCATGCTGATAAAATAGGTTGTTGTCGTTTTTTCGAGTTAGACTCAACTGATAGCTGACCTTCAAGAGGGTTTTCAGAGACAGTAAATTGCACAAGAAGGGATTGTCCATCATTTAAGGAGAGGATATGGTGAACTCAAACTATCTATCTTTGGAAGTACAATGTAGCTTCTTAGCACTAGGCCACCAAAAAAAATGGATTGTTCTATTGCAATCATTACTGAAAATTTTGATGAAAACTGTAGAATTTGCTGTATACCATATGCTATATTGTGATGATGGAACAAGGTAGGGCAAGATTCCTGTCATTTATAAGTTGCTAGGAGTCACAGTTGGCTTGACTGTTCGTGACAAGAAGATATGTCATCCTTAACATCAAGACAAAATTAAGAATTTTGGTTTTTTGATTTTTTTTTCTTAAATTCCTATTCTGGTCTCTACCTCCTTCTTTCTTTTCCTTATAAATACTTTGTGATTATGTTAGGTCAACTGGGACACCTAGGGAAATTTACTTATTTTGAAACCTTAATTTATTCATATGTGCAAATTTTATTTATCATATAAGGTAACAGTTGGTTTGAATTAGGATGTGGAAATTTCGGTTTGTTTATATTAATTCTAACACTTTTTTAAAAGTTTTCTGTTACTTCTGATCAAAAAGCAAAACAAAACACAATTCTGTTACTCTTCTATCATTTTAGTCTATTGTATCAGAACTCTGTAAGCCAGAATGACTGAATGGCATTCTGTAAAAACAACATACTTGGGAATGGCTCTATCTTTCTTCAATTTCCCCCTTTTTCTTTCTGAAACAAGGTTTGTTGGATCTCTTGAATCTGTGAGTTAATATTTTGTACCACTTTGAAAAAGATCTGGCTCATTACCCCTTCAATATTTTATTTTCCTAGTCTAATCTCTTTCTCTTTCTTAGACTTTATATGTACATCAACATGTTATAATATTCTAGACTTAATGCTGAATTATAGTTGAATATATAGTTATTAAAATGATGAATGCATAGTTATTAGTCTTTATTCCTTCATGTTTTTTTTTCCTCCAGTATAGACTACTTCTATCTATATTTAATATCTGACAATCCTCCCTGTTATATCTGTTCTTCCAAAAGGCTGATTTGTAATCTTTTTTTCTTACATTATATTGTTATTTGGTTTTTATGGGCTTTTTTGTGGTACGTCTCATAGTCTTCTTTATGTCATAATAATATCATTTATATTATTTTCTTTTCCGCTGGTACATGTTTATACACATATTTTTAAATTCTCTGCTTTATCAGGTCAACATCTAGAATGTCTCTTGCTTTTTTTCCTCTAGTCATTATTTCATTCTTTTATGTCTCATAATTTTATACTTAAGATAATTACATAGGCCATGAGATAAATAATATTGCTCTGAGCTAACTCAACATCTATGTAACTTTGATAGGTTACATTCACCAGTGATCTGATGAGAAGGAGGAGGGAAATTTCTTCCTGTGAGATTTACAGCCTTAAAAATCCAATAGTGTCAGTTTTGATTCAATGTTAAAAGTACTGAAAATAGTGGTTATTTTGAGAAAGCATTGAAGCAAATTTTGAAATATTATTTCTCTATTTTGTTTATACAAATTATGGGAATATAGATTTATTTTTTAAATGTAGTTATTTTTCATAACAATTAAACGATAATAAATTTTCATTGAAATTACATTAATTTACTTCCCAATCTAATCATACGGAGAAAGCCGCTTATTATATAAAAAAAACATATTTAGAAATTGAATAACTTGTTGCATGAAATCAAGGAATGCAGCCTTTGGTCTGGATTGTCTTTCAATGTCAAGAAAACAAAGATTCTTACCACTGGACTGATAGGCAACATCAAGATGGATGGAGAAGAAACTGAAAATGTCAACAACTTAATCTTACTTGGATACACAGTTAATAGCCTTTGTATAAGCAGTCAGGAAATAAGGAAAATTGGCAGATAGGGACCTCTCCAAATTATTTACAAGTAATTATGTCAGTTTCAGGACTAAGGTGTGTCTGATTCAGACCATAGTCTTTTTGATCATTTGCTGTGCATCTGAGAGCTGGGCAATGATAACAGAAGAATTGATGTGTCTGAACTATTATGTTGGAGAAGAACACTAAATATTCCATGGGTGGCCAAAGAACAAACAAATATATCTTGGAGAGGGTGCAGCCAGTGTGCTTTTCGGAGGCAAGTACTCTTCAGAGGCTTCATCTTAAAAACTTTGGGCATGTTGCTAGGAGGGGCTATTCCTTAGAGAAGAACATGATGCTGGGAAGGAAGGAGGCTTGGTGAAGAAGATGAAGACCCTCAACCAGGTAGATTTGTTAGAGTTAAGTTTATATCTATATATCTATATCTCTCTCTGTCTATCTATATCATCTATATCTATCTATCTCTATCTATCTCTATCTCTATCTAATCTATATCATCTATATCTAATCTATATCATCTATGTCTAATCTATCTTTATCTATATCTATCTATCTATCTATCTATCTATCTATCTATCTATCTATCTATCTATCTATCTATCTATCTAGTCTGACTGCCATCTTAAGTCTTTGTTCATGTTTCCCTAACAAAGAAGTGACTCTATCCTGTCCTGTAAGAACCCCAATAGGGACCCCGCACATTTTCAAAGTATCCAATCGCTCTGTGCCGCCTCCATCTTCCCCCACAAGTTCCCCAAGCCATTATATCTACCAGCCCCCAACTGACACTGGCCCCTCCCAGCGCCAATAAAAATCTTGGACATCAAGAGCTCAGGGCTCCTGTCCCACTGCAGCTGTGTCGGAGTGCATTTGAGTCCCTGCTAGAGCTTGTAATAAAATTCCTCGTGTTTGTGCAGCGGATTCGGCTCCCTGGTGGTCTTTGAGGGAGTAGAGATTGTGGCATAACTGATTGACAAGGTAACTGCTGTAGTGGGCTCTTGTGTGTCAAGAAGTGTAAGGATGACGCAGGATAGAACAGGGTTCTTGCTTCAACAACAACATCAAGTAGCTTGATTCCTCATTTGCTTGAAATATATAGCTTAAAAGGTATTATGCATTCATTTATGTAAAACAAATAATTTCTAGAGAGTTAAATAAAATAATCCCTGAATAAATAAACCTTTACAAAAAATAAAATATGACAAACAAAAAAATAATGCTGTTTAAGAGTTGTATTAAAAGATTAGACCTTCCTTTTTAAAGTAACAACATGTACATTACTAGCTTTGACCAGCCTTTTAAGTAGCCTCTACTCTCAATTTTCTATAGAAAAGACTTTTGACACTTGTCAGACACAATCAATATTTCCATTTCTACTATATTGAAAAATATGCCTTAGGGAACTAGAGGTGGAAAGTGAGAAAGATGATAAAAATTTAGGCAAAAGAGAAAAGAAAAAGAATGGTTTTTAAGTTATCATTTCCATCTAATTTGAGGTGATGAAAAATAGTTTAACTCATTATAAACAAGACAAAAAAATACATAACACTTAAAGCAAGAAGCATCAAAAAATATAGAATCTTCTTGATAGAACACATTATAAATGAGTGATAGCTACTTAGAAAACAGAGAAATGATCTTCAGATTTATATTATTTCTAAACCATGAAGAGATGCCACCTGGCTTTTTTTTTTGCCACCTGGCTTTTAAAATAAGTTAATTGTCCTACTGTGATATTTAAAGTTAACCTGCTACTTATATTTATTTATTTAAGAAATAGGTTAAGAATGCATATTTTATTAGAATAAAGAATAAGGTGAACAATATATTCACTGTTATTATTTGTGTTAATTGCTGTCAAGTTGCCCCAGTTCATAGAAACATGATGTACAGCAGGACAGACAACTGCCCTGTCCTGTGTCATACTCATAATCTCTGCTGACAAAAGTTACAGATTTTAATATATTTTGTTATTTGACTTTTAAATATATACACATAATTTTTATCAACATATCTAATAGGTATATTATTTGAATATTAATTGCTAGATTGATTTCCATGACATCTCTTTTACTCGGGATGAGTTAATGCACTAATGCAGACTTCTGCTTCTCAGTAATGTGTGGAGTTGATAGAGAACATTACTTTCGTCCTAATGACAAGATAATAGCTGTGCATTTATCTCATTGATACTCTCTTATTCTGAAGCTCTAGTTTATAAGCATGATGCCTTTCTTTAGAAAGATCTCTTGTGTGTGAGACAAAGTCTTACCAACCTTGTTTCTAAGAACACCCTGGCTGTATTTATTCCAAGGGGGATTTGTTTGTTCTTTAACAGTCCATTGTATCAATATCTTTTGCTGACACAACAATTCAAAGGCATCAGTTCTTCTTCAATCTTCCTTATTCATTTGTCCAACTTTCACATGCCTATAAGGCATTTTAATACATTTTATTTTTAACAGAATAGGCAAGTGAAATGTTACTGTAAAACACATTTGAAGATATTATATAATTTAAATTTGGCCATCACAGTTGTTACTTTAAAGGCTATCATTTTATTACTAAAAACATATCCGTGCAAAAAATATAATGGGTTTCCAGAGAACTAAGTACATATTAAATTATATGAACATTTACATTTGGCTCAAGGTAAGGTTTCTTATCTTTATGAATACAAGACACAATTCTCAGAAACGTTTTAGACATTTAACAGCCCCGAAGGCCTTGAAGATAGATTGCTACATCAAAGGATTATTTAAGTTGTATTTCCTCCTTTAACAGTGTATTATCATGAGCAATCTAAGTAGGTCATTTGGAGTGTGGTTTAAAAATATGATTGTTAATGCACTCTAGGTTTATTTAGAAGGTTTATACTCTACCGAGGAAGCTGTGGTAGGTCAGTGATAAGAGACAGTGCTGCAATCCAAAAGGCATGGGATTTCAAACCACCAGCAATTCTATAGCAGAAGGATGAGCAATCTTATCCTGTGAGGGTCAGCTATGGGTTGGTTCTGACTCGATGGTATACAACAACGACATACTCTAAATTGCAATATCACAAGTAAGTCTGAACTTGAATCAAATATACAGTTTACAAATGGTACTATATCCCTTTCTGCTCCTTTTATAACTGACTTCTCTAAGTATTAGTAAGGGAGTTCTGGAGGCATTGTTGGTAAAGAGTAGCAGTACCAATCAAAAGACAGCACCTATCTAGTGGATGCAATTCACCAATTGTTCTGAGGAATGATTATAAATTGTCTCCTCTCCTGCAATTCATAGCCTCTAAAATCTCATTGCAGTATGAGATTTGAGTCAGTTCTGACTCAACAGCAATGAATTTTAGGGTTTTGGGTTTTGGGTGCATTTTTTTAGTTTGTAGTGTTATTAAGGCTTCTAAGGGGCATAAATGGTTTACTCCTGCTGTTAATTAATAGGTTTAGAGCTGAAAACTACCAAGTAGCTCCTTGGAAGACCCTTCCTATTGATTTGCTTCTATTTGGAATACAGCCTGGAAGAATTGTGCAGTAGCTCCATACTATAACAAATGGATTGTCATGAATCAGAATTGTGTCAAGAACAACGTATCTTAGTAGCATTATATAATTAATATTTTAAATGTCTTGAGACACTTTTATTCCAATCTTTGAAAGTTAATTCTGTCTTGTAGGACGTTATAAGATAAGCCAAATCAACCTCACTGTGTTCTCGTCAATTTCGACTAAGGGTGACCTTCCTCTCGGTTTCTGAGACTGCCTCATCTTTTCCACACTGAGTGACTGTTTAGTTGGAACTATGGAGCTTTCCATTTCCAGTCCCTCACATAACATGCTATTGATCCACAAGGGCTCCTACATTAAGGAAAAGTTGTTGTTGTTGTTGTTGTTATGTGCTGTCAAGTCGTTTGCGACTCATAGCGACCCTATGCACAAAAGCCCTAAACCCTGCTCTATCCTGCGCCAACCACACTGCCTCTGACACACCTATCCCGATTACCCCAGTCACGGAATCAATCCATCTCATAGAGGGTCTTCCTCTCCTGCGCGGTCCCTCC